>NC_056728.1:779054403-779141903 GCF_019279795.1 Protopterus annectens
GTTCTTTGTAAAACAAAGTGGTCAAAGCCAAAAATAAACAGTCAAATCACTGCTGGACTGCAACTAGAGACTAAAAAATAGGTAGAACAAATCAATACCATTTCAATTCCTATATGCATAATCGTTATTGAAACCTCACACAATGCCATGATCACAGTATTCTTGGTAAAATGACATCATTAGTTTTGATGCCAAGTGATGTTCACAGGCTACTAAGCATAATATATAAAAATGTGTAAAATAAGCTAATAAAATAGTCTAATAGAAATGGTGGACCTATGGGGTCAAGACAACAATATACAGTTATATCTAAGGAAAAACATTAACATGTCAAAATGACAAATACGATTATAAATAGACCATTTCATTTTTGATTTTAACTAAAATACTTGTTTCATTTGGTCATTGGAAATACTAATGACAGAACAGCAAGTCAGGTGGGACCTTGCAAAACTGGTCGGATATTAACAACTGTGTTTAAGCCTGGTGGTATATGGGCTTTTAGCTTTAGTATCCATCTGAGTTTGAAGGTTTCCAAGGTGTTCATATGGTCACCTTCCCTTCTATTCGGATCTATTACTTGTAGGACCTGAAATGCAAAGCTATGTTTAGGATAGGTATTGCAACCTGGAGGTGTGGGTATCTTTGATGAATATCGATACTCCCCCTCCTTTTGTGGTTCAGTCCAAGTTTTGGGGCCAAAAAGCATGGTATGAGGTATAACCTGGTAGTGCTGGGGTGCTCTAGGTAGCCCTGAACCAGGTTTCTGTTACTGCACTGATATTGATGTTCTCCATGCTAAGGAGAGTTTTGAGTGCGTGCATCTTGAGGTTTAGACTTCTGGCGTTGAGTAGCATTACTCTTAGTTTCTTATCCCTTGTGATACCTATGGAGGTGGGTTTGTACTTTGAGCCTTGACTAAAAAAGGCACTATGGGGGTAGCAAGAGCCTTTGCCAATATCCGAAAGCCCAGGGGTGACAGGTGCAAGCCATCCCTAGCGAAGCAGGTGGTTCAACAGAAGGTGAGTATGTGAGGGTGTAGTGCCTGTGATTAGTTAGCACTGGCATATATGACTGCTCATGTGGACAAATGCCAGGTAAGTCATATGCAATGTGTCACAGGCAACGTACATGTGAACAGGACAAACAGTGACGTTCTGTCAAGTGAGACATGGACATACATATAGTAAGATATGCAAATGTCACTAGGAGTCCACAGAAGCTCTGTAACTCTGCATTGCAGGTGGGATCAGTGTTACAGGGTAACTGCAAGCAAACATGCTGGCAAACAAAGCTACAGTAAGCAGGGCTGCATGTAGTCCATTGTACAACAAACAAGCTGTACCACTTCCAGTAGGTAACAGTGCAAATATGCAGGCACTATACACATGTATATGGAAATACACAGGTCAGATGGCTAGGGTCCAGTCTCAGCGCACACAAGTGTACAGACCATGTACTGTCAGGATGTACAATAACTGGATGGAAACCCAGGTGCTCATACCTGCAGTAATACACATGTCAAATAACAGACACTGAGCCTTCACTCAGTGGTTCCATACTTAGTAGGATGTATGCTACCTGGCCTGCCACCACAGTATCCCTGACATGTATGGGGACTCTCCCTCCTGTGACAGTTAGTTTTGTGTGTTGGGGCTGTCTAGCATGGTATGAGATGGGAGCTTGCAGTGCTAGGGTGCTCCTGTGTGTCCTGTACCAGTCGTGTAGTACTGCACACATATCAACAATCTCAAACATCCACATTGCAGAGTCCAGTGTGGGCAACATGCCACTTTCAGTTTACATGTCCATCATTGCATATCAATACTTTCATTACCTTATCCTCTGTGCTACCTATGTATGTAGCCTTCTGTTGACATCCTTACCACCAGTATGCCAACATGTGCAGATGATACACTATGGCACTTACCATGGGTGCAGACAACAGTACAAGACAATCATACCCTTACTGCATCAGGCATGCTGGGATATACCCACAATTATATCAGCACACCGTACTGTTAACAACATGATACTATTACTACACGTCTATGTAGTCACCCTGTGCATCAGCAACATGTCAACCTGTACCTGCACTGATGTTACAGATTGCAGGAGGTGGCACAGTTTCATCATATGCACAGGGTGTGAACTTGGTATGCCTGAGTCAGCCACCGATACCACCAATTGACATGTATGTGTATGTGTGTTGGTGAGGGACAGCAGTACAAGGTGGGGCAATGTTGATGTAGTGTGTGCGTGTATGCGGTAGCCCTAGGTGTTGTCAATTCGCATGTGTGTATGGATGCACACAGTTCCACCTCATGGCTGCCATATACTGGTGTTTGTGGACAGCCACAGACTGTACCTGCCAGGTCATACAGATCAGTGTCTCTGGCCACGGACATGGTACCTGTGCCTTGCAGGGGTGCTACGGACCGTATCCGGTACCAATCCAGACTGGGTACTGTCATCAGAAGCAGGTGTTCATTGACTGGACACAGATCCCTGTCGGGCCTGTAAAGAGCCACGTGCACATGGTCTCCTGGGGCGGACTGATGACAGCACAGACCCAGCATTGCTGGGGCTGCTGCTGGCACTATGGGGGTGGCCGCAGCCCTGTTGTTGTCCATGACAACTGCCAGCTGCTGCTGTTGCTGGCATATGCCCACGTCGATGCCTCAATCGTCCACCATCGCCGTGGCTCATGGACATGTAGTTGTGTAACCGGTCTAATATGTCCCCACAACGTCTGTCTATGACATCGGTGAAATTACAGATGGCAGCCGCAATGTCACGCATACTGTCAGTCATGGCTGTGCGACATGCTGTCAGCTCCCTCAGACCCTGTCTGGTGTACCGTTCCATACGTGACTGTGCCTGCATGACAGCCCGAAACTTAGCTGAAGTTGTAAGACCTCTGTGGGCATGTCTGACAGGGGCAGTATGCCCACGGAGGCTCCCACGAGAACCCCTGGACATCTGTCTGTGTGGTACCATCTCAGGGCCATGCCCATGGCTGCTGTGTGGGGAAGCATGTGCCACAGATACCACATTACCCTGGTCAATGCCCACTGTATCCTGTCCATCACCTAGGGACATTGGTGACAAAGGGTGTATTGGCAGGATAACTGTGCGCACTGATGGGGTTGACAGCTGTGTACTGTCAATTGGCTGAGCAATGACAGACCCTGGCATACCTTCCTGTGCCATTACACAGATGTCATCATTATCAGTACCCATGGCACCTGATTCAGGTTCCCTGCTGCATGACACCAGAGCAGCACCAGAACCTGTGGGAGGGAAACAGGAAACACAGTTTACAATGTCTACACAATATTACCAGTGATGCACACATGCACACATGCACAGGTGCACACATGCACACATGCACACATGCACAGGTGCACACACGCACAGGTGCACACATGCACACATGCACACGTGCACAGGTGCACACATGCACACATGCACAGGTGCACAGGTGCACACATGCACACATGCACACAGTTGCACACAGTTGCACACTTGCACACTACTCAGTATGCGAGATATCAACACACAGACACACCTGCATGCATACACAGAGCACTACTCAGTGAGCCTAGTATTACTATTACTATCAAGACTATTAAAGGTATTGTTAATACACACTCACTAGCATGGATAGGCTGCATTGCTGTTACACCAGAGGGACCTGCAGAAGTGAGGAAATTAATGTCAGTGGGCACAACTGTGCCATTGTTACTGAGTATGATACAGGTCAGTAGTACAACAGTCGCCTTTCACAGGTCAGCTGCTGATATTGAGAATATCACACTTGCACATTAAATATTATGATGACAGCTACAAACCAAGGACACACCTCACACATGCAGTGTACACAACAGTCAACTATACATATGGAATATTACCTGCACGCTCATAGTCTTGCTGCTGCGTGGCTCCAGCCTCCATCATAATGCATGTCTGCTGCTGTTGTTGTTGTTGGCGGGCTGGAGCCACAACACTTATGAGTAGTCCCTCCAGTCTGGTGAGTGGGGGATGTGTAGCCACCCCACCACCTGTGGCAACCTGTTGCCTGTGGATATCCGATGCACGCTGACGGACATTTCTGATTAAATCACTGCAGTGATGTCGTACCTGCTCATATGTCCTATTATACGTGCCTATGTCATTTACCCGACGGACCAGGTCTTGCCACAGTGCAGCCCTCTCCTGCTGATTCTGGCTGGTGCGGGAAAAGAGTATTGCATAATCCCGCACCAGGCTCTGGTGTATCTCCTCATCCTCAGCTGCAGAGTAAGCTGGATTGCGCTGGTGAGCCATGGTCCTGAAAAAGGAAATAACATGATATCAGCAAAATATGTCAGCAGAATTTGGCACACATACTACACATGCTACTCGACTGTTGTGATACAACATATCTCACATATATAGCATCTGTCTGTCTATTGGTGGATACACATGTAAATGGCCAGGTATCAGTGCTCAGCCAGCAACTGTGCAACAGTACCTGGCACACTCCATACGACATACTACCAAACCCCAGCAGTCAGAACACTGATTCAGGTCCAAAGCACCTCCTCACTCTGGGGGTTTGTATCGAGGTACTGTATGGGGTACATCATCAACTACTGTGAGCTGACCACAAACTAATTGCCCTGGATATACATATCCCACATCCACCACCAGCATAAACGACTACAGTGAATAACATTTCAAATGCAAACTTTACACTTTGTAACAGTGACATGGTATCCTTTCAGCCCACTGAGCCAGTGGAAGACACAACCCACAATGCTGACCCCTTCACAAATTATTTCTACGGACATCTCCGAGAATGCATGGATCATGCAATCCCATATAAGACCAAGACACTCTCCACAAAGGGACAGCATCCTGTCTGGTGGACCCCAGCCATAGACAGATTGTATAAACAAAAGATGGAAGCTACTGCAAGACAGAGCATAATTCCATGAAGGGAAGGCATGTCTGATCAGCACTAGTAAGGAGTTATTTTCTCTCATACAAACATCCATGGGCAACTTTGAGAGGGAAATCAACAGGAACACTACAGATAACCACAAGGCCTTCTTCAGTTATGTTAGCAACCTGGTCAGAAACCCTCCAATATGCTCATAGTTAGTACACAACAACAAATAATTCACTGAACCCACAGATATTGGCAACATTGTGGCAGACAGGTTCAGTGCAGGTTCCCCCCTCCCTCTCCCCCAAAATAAGACATACTTATCCCAGCTGACTGTAACCTCCCTGTCATCACAGATGTCCAGGTGAGAGCCGCCCTCAGAAAAGCAGAATACACAACATGAATGGGACCTGATGGTATCCCCGGTTGCATGCTACATGAACTCCAAGAGGAGCTAAACACACATATAGAAGTGCTATGTAACACTAGCCTGACTACAGGATATGTACCTGTACAGTGGCGCACAGCAGCAGTGGTTCCACTCCACGAAGGAGGCACCTCTACATACCAATACAATACAACACAATACAACACATTACAATACAATACAATACAATATGCTATTGCCCCTAGGACTACAGCAGCATACTGTTCTGCTACCCTGACCATTGTGACACACGTGATGTGATGGTACCTGCTGCTGTCAAACAGTTACACAGGGTGACTCATATGGCATATTACCTATCTGACTAACATTCAGCAGGGGTATGTGTGACATGTACTGATGGGGAGTCTTGCTTCTTAACGCTGTGTGGTTTATTGCAGGGTATGTCTTATCTGTGGGTAGGAACCTGTACCTCCACCATGTGCTCTCTATTGCAGTGTCACGGATGACACACAGCAGTCATTTAGGTTGTGGATGGTGTGAGGTGTTACTATGGTTGTTGGACATCTGTCATGGGTGTGACTTAAGTATGTAAATCCAGGAGTGGTAACCTCTATGTGGGTAGTATGTGTGTACTCTGTGGTATTGTCAGTCACTGCACATTGGTAATGTGTTTGAGTGCATTGTCACAGTGTTGTACATGTCACTGTGTCCTTCTCCACATCTGTAGCTGTCATGTGAGGTACATACCGTGGCAGCCATTGTGTGGTGTGGAGTGGTACACTGACCTACATGTCCATAGCTGACACACCATGTCTGCCGACACATACCATGTGCAGGTATTCCAGGAATAGTGTTTCACTGTGAATATCATTGGGGGGACAATTGTACACATTTATGACCCTGTTCACCCCTGACACATGCAGTGGTGGGCAGCCAATCACATATCTGGTGGTTACTGGTGTAGGTGATTTGAAATGGGGTATGGTACTCCAGTTTTGACACTGGTGTTCACTCCATGCCTTTGTCACCAGGCACCTGTTGCAATACATCTGTACACATGTGCCTCACTCAGAATATATATACATCTCTCTCTCTCTCTCTATATATATATATATATATACATATATATATATATATATATATATATATATATATATATATATATATATAGATATATATGTATATATATATATATATATATATATATATATATATATATATGTCTGTATACATATACACATATATATATATTGATGTACATATATTGCTATAGATATGGAGGGGGGGTGTCACAGAGAGGGGGTGAGAGTGACAGAGGGGGTGGGACAGGGGGAGTGTGAGATCGTCATATACAGTCATACCTGTAGATAGTCAGATCTGTCTGTCTATGTATATGTATCTACATATATCTATATCTGTATGTGTGTATTACATATATATGTTTGTACATATTCTATCTATCTACATCTGTCTATGTATTCCTACATCTCTCTCTATGTATGTATACATATATGCATATTATATATATATATATATATATATATATATATATATATATATATATATACATACATATTTTGACATACATACGTATCCATATGATAGATAGGTATATCAACATATTTGTTTACAAAACTGTATACACACACTAGCATACTGCTAAACATACATAACTGTGAAACCTACTTTGTACATTGCACTACAACCTACATTCAACCTACATTGATATGTGCACATAGATGCTCTCACATACATATGTATGCACAGCCTTCACTGATAGTTGCTGTATGTCCCCTGCCCTTTGCACATCTTCATATACATATGGATACAGACCAATGACACATATGGAGGGTTCACAGTATGTAGACTTTTATAGTATTACTTTACATTACCTGTGTTTGTCACAGCTGCTTGTGTTGCCATCTGGTTTCGTGTCCTGCTGCTCCACTTGCCAGTTGTCAGATTTCAAGTGGTTGTTGCTGACCGGTTTTGTTTGTGTATATTTAATTTTTTTTTCTCTGTCTGTCTCTCTCTCTCTCTCTCTCTCTCTCTCTCTCTCTCTCTCTCTGTCTCTCCCTACCTCCATAGGGTGCAATGAAAGTATTGCATGTGTGGACTGGGAGTACAGCATGCTTTTGTAGGTATCTGCATATGTCCATGTGATGGCCTCTGCACCAATTGTTAGCCAGCATTTGCTAATTGCATGCAGCCAGTTGTGTACTGATTGCAGTTCTCACTGTGATTTCAGGACAGTGCTATAAAAAGGTATGTGAGATAGGCGTAGCCCTTTCAGATTTTAAGGGCAGGGACCATGCTGGTATGCTGTGGACAATGTTCTGTGAGTGTAAAGGTTAGAATCTCTCTCATATTTCTGGCTGTGTTGTAGATTAACATTTCTCCATTCATTTCTCCAGTTTCCTGTACTAAGTGTGTATGTACACTGACACCTAAGACTACTACTACTGTTAATGTGGGTGTGTGTGCTTTCCTGTGGGACATGTGGTGTAACTGGTATATAGCAGTGGCTCTTGCACTTTGTTGCTATGGCTTCAATATTTGCCCTTTACAGTCACTACTTGTATGCCTGCTAGGTGTCTTGACTGTAGTGTGTTGCTGTGGCTTTCCTATTTTCCATGTACATTCACACCTTGGAATGCTTGCTATATCTGCTAGGGTGTTACTGCATGCAGTGTGGTCTGGCCATGGTGTGGGCCTTGACATCTATTAGGGTATTTGAGTATGCTGCTGAGCAGGCCCCAGAGACTCTCAGGTGCATCTTTTATC
Source organism: Protopterus annectens (assembly GCF_019279795.1). Taxonomy (NCBI): domain Eukaryota; kingdom Metazoa; phylum Chordata; order Ceratodontiformes; family Protopteridae; genus Protopterus; species Protopterus annectens. The sequence continues at coordinate 779,062,509 of NC_056728.1, forward strand.
TGCCACATGGAATGGTACATATCATTGGGGTACACCCATTAAATTGTCTGGTATTCTGCAGTTGTGACTGTGGGATAGCATGAGTATATGTATAACTACACTATGTCTGCCGTGCAAGTGGTGCATACTTTCAGTACTTCATAGTTACCATTGCATGTGTTGTAACACCTTTCTGCCTACTGTTTGTACATTTCACAGGGAGTCTGTGGGGCATCCCTGTAACTCAGTCACTGTTGCTATATCTAGGCTCTTAACTATTCAAATATGGCAGTGTCAGACCTCTCAAGTGTACAGATATTTGCAGGTTGTCCACATTTCTGCCTCATATTTTGGTCAATATCTCATGAACAGCTCTTTCTGGCAAATCACTCTGGGCTCAAGTCAGACTTTAGTGACAAACATTTAAGTTTCAGACTTCATACCCTTCCAAACAGCCAACAAAATCAGAACCTGTTACTCTCTCAACTGTCTAAGTTTGTTGTAGCATTATTTGGAATGTGTCCCTGTTTTTGGACCTTTGCTCCACATATTTTATTACTTGGTCCAGATGTGTTCCTGTAAGAGGTTGTGGGGTATGGGCAGTGATTATCCTGCTGTGAGTATGTGTGTGGCTTGCAAGGTGCTACAGTGACATTATTACCTACTAGCTACCAACTAGCATGGCTGTTTCTGTTCACACACTACTATTATAGAAGTCCACTAGATTTGACAGTAAATATACATGAGATGCTTTGTGTACTACACATCCTATATTCCCTTTACATTCATTCCTACTATTACATGATATATTTATTGTAGCACAATGTTCTTATATAACAGTCGTGGCTTAGTGGTAAGTCATACAGACTACTGTTTCCAAGGTCCTGGGTTTGGGACTGACAGTGGGATTTTATTTTGCTTTTGAGCAGACTACAGGACTTGTCATTCAGAGTGACTAAGGCACTTTTAAGCAGTTGTAACCGGGTTAGCGCTGGTTTGTGCGGAGCTCCCGCATGCGCAATGGCATTCAGTTCCGCGCACACCCGCTTACAACCGCTTAAAAGTGCTTACTCTTGCGCACACCCGAACTATTTTCTTTGAAAGAAATGAAAATGGGGAGACAGGAAAGTGGTGAAAAAGGGGTCACAAAGAGGGTAAGACAGTAGGGAAACAAGCTTGGGTTTTGCAGGAGGGATGTAGGTAAGGCCCATAGCTGCCCATTTCTTCATCAGCAACAGCTGTGCATATGTTTGTAATTTGGTGTGACATTTGAAACCTTCCACCCCTGAGAGAGGTGTGAGGACAACAATAATACTTGTTGTACAGCCAATTATAATTGACAGTTTCCATGTCCAGCAGACGTGTGTGAAATGGGCAGCTATGTATGGGGCGTAATTCTTTTGTGGGTACAGAGTGCCCTTTTTTTTCAGGTGAGAGTGGTATGTCAGGTAAAGGAAGTCGGTATAGCTGGGGAGGTAGGTTGGGTAGGTCAACAGACAAGACAAACAAGACGCATACAGGGGCGGTGTATGACACGTGGGGGGGGTTACACAATTGACGGGGATGGATGTCTGGATATCTAGAGCCCATGAGCCCACAGATGGCAACAGTGGAACTGATATCCCCACCCATGGGCAGTTGCCACTGTGCCTTCACTGCCCAGGATGGGGCTGTGTAGGCCAGGCAGCAGGCACACCCGTTAGTTGTGCCACCTGTGCCTCAAGCTGACGTAGGGGCCCAAGAACAGCTTCCTGGATCTCCCTACGCACCACAGTCCAGACGCTACGGAGGGTGAGTGGTTGTTCTTCTCTGACCACACTTGCAGAGGGGGGACGAGCCCCATCCCCTGCAACGCTTCCACCCACAGGTGGCACAGGGCCACCGGAGGAGGGTCCAGACTGGGCACTACTGCCAGGTGTACTCGCCAGCTGAGGTGGGAGAGGTGGGTCCACTGGAACCCGCCTTCCCTGTCATCCTATGTTTTGCATTATGTCATGACAGTTTGGGTTAGTGGCATACAATACCATTCACAATTAGTTGTAACAGCATGCATTAGTATTCCCATTAACCAAACACCCAGATATTCAAACCATTGAACAGCAAGCATAACACATGCATAATTTGAACAGCAATACACAGTCCAACAACATTCAGGGTTGATTGATGGCAACAGGCCATCAGGTTTGGATGTATGAACAGGGCAGATGCATCAACGTACATGCAAATATGTATGACCCAACAGGAAAAATGTCCGGGGGTGTTAATTGTGATTGCACATACCAATTTCACGTGGATGGATTATATGTGGTTATAGGGTAGGGTGAAGAAAATTTAATTAACACCTTCAAATACCAATACATATGCTGTACATTTCTAATAGCTGCAGATATATAAAGAAAAATAAGTGCTGCTACCGTCTGAAGGTTGTAATTCCCAATGAGAAAAATATTAAAACCAAAACTGGACACAACCACCACGATGTTATAAAACCAGTATTTAATGTCGAAGTAAAACAAAATAAGATAAAATAAGCACTTTCACATGCTACACAGGCATGCTTCTTCAGATTTCATAAACACATTTTCAAACAGTTCTTAAATACTAACTGCACAACCAAATAATTGAATAATGGATTCAATAATTGAATTCAATAATTGATTGATTGAGCAAGCAATATTTTAAGGCAACCAGCTCCTAGTTGAAAGCCAGATATAAAGTGAATCATATATAATGAAATGTGTGTATGTGTATCCTGAATACAAAAAATACAATATGATAAGTAATATAAAGTAATAATTAACTAAAAATTAATAGTTTAAACAAAACACAATTTGCAACATCATATTACACTATCCGATGTAAAAATATAAAATATAAAATATATCAAAACACTATTTACTAAAATGCGTGTACTGAACGTACATCTAAACCCAGGGTAAAAATTTGGGTCCTTACGCATGTCCAGCTGCAGATATATACACACTACAGTTCTACCTACAGTTTCCTATGTGATAACTACTTCAAGTTGGTGATAGGAATGTTACTGCTATATCAATATACATTTTCATTTTTATTCATACACCTTCATATCTGGCTCTGTTCGGCTACATCATCCTGCTACATTTGCTTTATATAGCTATAGACAACTGTGGATGTTTGGTATTTCAGACAACCATACTATCTGCATATTGCAGACTGAGAGCAACATATCCAGATTTTGGGATACACATTCCAGCTGCAGGAACATTTTGAACACATTTCGCAGTTTGGTTCTGCTTGTCACATTCATTTCATTCTGTACTGACTGCAGTACACTTTATTCAGGAGTTATTACTACTTTATTGGTGGATTCATACCTCTTTCTCACACTCTTTCACTTGTTTTATTTTTACAATTCAGGATGGTACTTAATTCTAGGCTTTATTGACATGTTTTACCTGTAGTTATTACAATCCTTTCCAACAGTCTCACTTCTGTCATATTTCTATATTTCAACAGGGATATATTTCACACGTGTTTTACTCAGCTTCTGCAGCTGTACTTTTCAGCCTGCTGCAGGTTTTGTACTATTATATTACAGGTGGGACATCTTTATTTCAGACTTTATTTCAGACTTTTTCATTTCTCTGTTTGGATTACAGACTGCATCACACTTTTGTAATCAAGCAATACTTGCAAATCCTCTTACACTGTTACTTGCACATTTTATTACTTAGTGACTACACTGCACTCTTTTGCTAACTGTCATACTTTTATATTTATTTACAGTTACAGGGAGAGGATTACTGACCTGCCTGGCTGCGCAACCGCACCAGCCTATCACCATAGGCTCTACGGTTCACAGAACAGACACCTGCAGCTGTAATATAAATAAAGTGATATTGGAATACACATCTCCATAATATCAGCTAGGTTAATTTCTTACATAAATAATTAGATGTAACTTACTCAGTAGTGGGGCGTTGGGCATTTGCCGGGCCTCCTGGATCCAACGGTTCAGTTGGTCCTGCTTCTGTCTCTTCAGGTCCGCATGGTGGTGACGGACCTGCTCACCAGTCCTTGGTATCCCTGTGGCACTGGTAAGATCATGAGCCAACCGGTCCCATGCCTCAGCCCTATATGCTCCCCACAGGACCTGGCCCTGCATGAGTTGGGCCTCATGATTGTGGACAAGGAGCCAAACCATATATTTGGACTCCTCAACACCCCACCTCTGTGCTCGAAATCAACTACCCTCACCTACACCTGACATTCTGGCTGCAAGTTGGTTCTACAATCGGTTATGCTGTGTATTCCCGCCTATGGGGCTTATATATGCCGTTTTTCCCGCACTTATCTGTGATTGGCCATTTTGGAATTGTATCAGCTTCTCAAAACTTGCTTTGTCATGCTCCTCTTTCTATTCATTCCTATATATTTGCTATTACTGCATTTCTAAGTACAGCTGTTATGGCTTAATGGCTCAGTACCTTGACTATGGTGCATGGTATCCTGGGTTCGAACGTGGCTACTGCTTTTTATATTTTATGACTGTCTACACAGGCTAGGAGGTGTGTCTGTGTAAAGGCAGTTTTGTTACAGCTTGCTCAACATTGCCCGTTGGTTAGCTTGTTGGCGCGGTGCGCAGCTCCACGCAAATGGATCACGCTGGTTTACGCTTCATTTGGCTGTCAGCACGCATATTACGCTCAGCTCAGCTAGGGGCACACAGTTTCAGCGTGTTAAACCGCTGCTCACCTACGGGCACTCATTTTGCACCTGTTGAACCACTGCTCACCTACGGGCACTCATTTTGCACCTGTTAAACCACTGCTCACCTTCGGGCACTCATTTTACACCTGTTAAACCACTTCTCACCTACGGGCAGATGCACTCAACTTGTTAAACTGTAGCTCAGCTATAGGCACATCTGACATTTTTTTATTATTTTGTTATCTCACATTTCTTCAAAATAAATGGCCCATTTCATTACATTTTACATAAAATATAAATTTATATGTGTACATATATGTCAGGGACTTGTTTTGTGCTTATTTCACTAAAAATAAAAATTGATGTTGGGGGGGCTCGAACCATGACTGCCTGCTCTTCAGCCGACATCTCTACCATTACGCTATTGCTTCTTGGCTTACTTTGCATATGTAGTTCTTATATGCTTTTCCACTGACTACTAACTGTGGCTAAGCTACGGGCACGCCCGCACAAACGAGCGCACTCACGGGCAAACATCTTTACAATTTAAAAAAAATATATAATATGTTCATTTATATATTTTATGTTCATAGTCTGTGGGGGCATGTGTTGTGTTGTGTTTATTCACATTTCCATGGACTCTGTCGTGGGGGTTTACTTTCAGGACTTTTACTCTTTTGGGGGCGTGTCCGTCTGTCGCCCCCTACTGTCTGCCTTCCACAGACCGTGTAAGCCTTAGGTGTGATTCAGCATGCCCTCATGCATATGCATGACATGCTGACATCACACCGTTTAACTGCAGCCTCCGTGTAAGCCTTGTAACTCTTACACGTAGGCTTCGTGAATCCTGCCCAATGTGTTTTCAGCTTATGCCCAAACTTAGACTTTTTCCAGATCTGAATTATTAGAACATAAATCAAAACTGGATGTATCAAAAAAGAAAGCAACTCCACATTTTACTTGTACGTATGGGACATTATGAAAGAAGATTTGTTTTCCTAATATCAGATGCTAGATTTCATTATAGATAGAGAAAGATAGCCTTTAGCTGAGTTTTTTTTTCTGATTATAAAAACAGGTCTGAGGGTTCCTATTCAGACTACCATTGGTTAAAAAAACATTTGGTCTGTACCATGTGGAAACTGTTTTTTTTTTTTTTTTTGGGGGGGGGTATGTAAATATATTTTCAGGGCAAGAACTTCTACATAAAAATATTTAATTACCATTCATTAATAACTTGCAGAATAGAATCTATGATTTACATGGCTGTTTTTCACTTGCAGCTGCTTTAATGTAAGTCAGACTTCTGGGCCTTCTAAATAAAGTATTTCACTAAGTGACATATGTTATAAATGAAAGTAGAGTCCTTTATACAAACACAGTTTTATTCAGCAGTCTGCTCACTTCCTGTTTGGTTTGGATGCTGTTTTTAATGTGAATGCACTGCATTCTTTAAAAAATAAATTACCGACTGATTGTGAACAACCATGGATAATTAATTTAGGTGCATTTTATTTCCCAGGTTTGAATGAAATACAGTGATTGGATAATAACTGAAAATGTTCTATACATTTCATCCATCCATCCATCCATCCATAACCCCTTTTTCACATTTTTGCACATGGGGTCGGGGTGTTACTTCAACAGTGACAATTCTCTAGAGGCAATGTTCACACTACTGGGTTTTCTTATTATTATCATATAGTGTTTGAAAAATAATATTGTCTTCTGAGCAGAATATCTAAAAATGTGTTGTTATATGATATAAAATTTATGCTATTTGGTCACATGACTATACAATTTTTCTGTTTATTGCACTTTTTTCATTTGATTAAGTAGCACTGAAAAGGTCATTTAGGTGAAACCACAGTCTGCTGTCTTTGTTCTTTTCATTGTGAGCTGTTTAATAAATCATCTGCAAGTTACATTTGGTGTTGGGTTTGTTCATCTGGTTGGATTATTTATTGACTCCATGCACCATTTGGAATTTGTACAGCTTTGTTTCTTTTGGATTTCTTATGCAGATACCTGCAAACACATAAGGGGGCAGTTCATACTTTTTTTGGTATAGGTGAAGTGTGAAGTAAAATGTCTGTTCAACAAAAAACATGAATTACTTAATCATAAAGAAAACAACGGATTACCTGTTTGGATATTTTATTTTCTCCTGGTATGAATGAAGAATATTAATATATTTTAAAATTCTATTATCCTTTGATATTAAGAGTTTGGTTTTATACATTTTGTATGAGTAGGTACTAAGCCTGGTGATTGGTGGACATTGTATCATATGATTTGGGAGTGAGGGTTATTTAAATGTGGTTGTGATGTTTTCAGACAGCATTGAAAAAGCCTTTGTGATGAAAACTGAGGTTTGCTGTTGTTGAAAGTTTTTGGTTGACTTAATAAATTGCTGTTTTGCTAAAAAAATGGTTTTGAAGGTCAGAGAAATCATTGAACTTGCACAGTTTTGTGTATTCCCTTGGATGATGGTGGTGAAGTCATAATAATTGAACAAATCAAGTTATTCTTGTATAAAAGTACTTTTGCTCTACAGGATTTCTCTTTGTACTTCACAATGATTTTTGACATAATGTACAACAATTACTCAGTAATCTTGAGTGATCCTAACACACATTCTCTGCAATACTAAACTGGTGGATGAATGAATATTATAAATGATCAGAACATGTTAAAGTATAGTAGTTAAATGTTAATTATAGTAGTTAAATGTTGAACAGTTGTGCCTGATAAACCAGCATCATTGAGGTTAAAATTTTCCATCCTTGTTTTCACATTGCAAACTGCTTCTTGAACTAAATGTTATAGCATATTCTTGCATCTGAAAAAATGTATATATGCATTTGTTTTTAGCATATCCTTTTTATCTGTAAATATGTTTTGTTAATTTCTTATGGGATCCTATCCACCCAGGCTGTGTCTACAAATGGTCCATTGAGATCAGTGCACTACCCCAGTAAAAATATAAATAAATAAACAATAAACCATGAGTTCAGCAGCATATGATGTAAAGCAAGCAGCTTAATAGCACAAAAGGTTTAAAAACACAAACTGACGTTTTGTTTTATATTTAAATTGATGAACAGGTGAACATGATGATGTAGTAAAACATTGATTTAAAAAGGAAAAGTAGAATTCACTACAGTGAGAACACTGTAGGCTACTTACTCTGTTCTTAGTTCTGCTTGAGTAGAGAACAACACAAGGACTGTGGAGTAACGGGGAAGAAATAATTAGAGTATGGAAAATGGAAAGGGGAGAGGCAATGAGAGAGAGGCAGAGCAAGCTGGTCCAATCAGGAGAAGAGATAACAGATGTGATGCACAACTACATCTGAGGCGTCAGCACCCTTTGAAACTGCCAAAGACAATTAGAGAGAGGCAATGAAAAGTGTTAGCTGTACAATGTTGTTGTTGTTGTGTCTTTCGGCTTTTCCCGGTTAGGGGTTGACACAGCAGAACTCCGGTCCACTAATGACTGGTAGTTGATTTTTACGTGCCGAGTTACCAGTCCCGACGCACAACCTTCAATGAAGGTACGCCCATTCACGCATGTCTCCTCGCAGAAGACACTCTAGCTGAGAATCAAACCGGACAGCGTCTTACTGTGAGGCGACAACGCTACCGCAGCACCACCACCATGGGTTGTTAGCTGTACAATGTAATTTATTCAAATTGCCATTGAGTGGGTCAGAAACATGAAATGTATCAGTTAAGAGGGTTTCAGGCAAAGCCAGTAATAAGGAACACTAGGGAGCCCAGGAACTATGATGCAAGCCCTGGATTAAACATTTTGCTGCAATTCTGAAATAATGAAACAGCATCCCAAGAGGGCAGCAAATTGTTAACTCTGCACTTACTTAGGGACTTAAAGTAGGCATGGGAGGAAAAAGTCCAGATCTTCTTTGCAATTAGTGAGGACTGGCTTACAATTCTGGAGGGTGGCATCTTTCCGGAGAGTTTGTACAGCTTCACTTTCATGCAGGGAAGAACATGATTCTGTCTGGAGAGGACTTTTCTTAGTAGAAAATATAGATCAAGGTTATTCACCACTTAGAGCCTCAGGATAAGCAGGAGTAAAAAAGTCCAAATATTCTTTGAAATTTGTGAGGACTGGCTTCCAATTCTGCAGGACAGGAACTTTCTCGAGAGTTTTTGTGGCTTCACTTTCTTTCAGAGAAGAACCCAATTCCATGGGACAGGACTTTTATTAGTAGAAAATATGAAGTAAGTGTGTCCACCACCTCCTTTAAATAGACAAGAGTAGAGAAAGACCAGAATTTCTTTGTAATTTTTGAGGATTACATTGCAATTCTAGGGGTGAAACTATCTTGAGAGTTTTTATAGCTTCACTTTGATTCAGGGGATATCATTATTCCATGCAGGCATGACTTTACTTCACAGAAAATATGGAGTAAAGTCAACACCCGCCATAGTAGGCTTTGAGTCTTGGAGTGGAGAATGATATAAGGACTATGTATGTCAAATGAAATATAAATCAATGCACAAACAATTAATAACAGACAATATGGAAGCAAAACAGGCCTTGTTTAGTAGAAAATATAGAGTAAGATTAACTACCACCATGGAAAGACGTGAGTCCTGCTAGAGTAGGGCACAATACAAGGACTTTGCATGCCAAATGAAAATCTAAACAAATGTACAAAAAAGATTAATAACAGTCACTAGGTAAACCTAACTGGAGTGATGCATTGAGTGAAAAGAGGGTAGAAGGAATGTGGCAAGTTTTGAATAGGAAATTATTTGACTGCGCAAAATCAATAATATGTTTATCATCAAGATCAAGATACATAAGGTCAGGAGGACATGTTTGCTTTAGAACAAGATACTTAATTGAGACAAGAGACAAACATTATAAGAAATGGAAACTAGGAAAAAATATATAGGTCAGTCAAATTAAACATAGTATAGGACAAGATCAGGAAAAAAAATAAAGAAAATGTATACAAAGCGATTGAACGTGAAGGAAGCCATTATGTAGATATATAAGATGTAGGAGGAAAGACATACAAATCAATAAATTGTGTATAGATTCTAAAATCTATTCTGAAACACATCAGTTTGTAAATATATTTTAAAAATCTAACGCACTTCTTACTACACACAATTCGGATCCACAAAGAATGAGGTAGCATGTGCTAGTAACATTCAGGTAATTTCCGATACTTAAATTAGATTATGCTTGAAAAAATAGTATGCAAATTGGACCCAAGGAAAGCACAGTGAGGATATATATTAGTAACAATGACCTGAGAACACTTGGACATAGACTTACCGCACCTTTACATCTGTTATTCATGTTTATGTATAGGCAGATTCTTCAAGATTGCAGACATGCATCTGTTAAATGTATCTTTAAGGGGAAAGAGAATAGGACAAACCTAGAGTCATACAGATCCATAAGTCGACTCTCTTCTTGTTAAATGCAGTGGAGAGGATTATTTTGGATACATTTTGTTAGAACTAGAAAGATATCGCTATGCCTATGCTAAAAATTATGCCTATGCTAAAATTAGGTATATAACTGTCTGTAACAATCATCCAGCCACAACCCCTTTTTCTTATTTTTGCACATGTGGTTGGGATGTCACCACAACAGTGACAATTATCTAGAGCCAAAGTTTACACCACCCGATGGCTAGTATTGCCAATTTAGTTCTTCCATATCACACTCTTGCACACACCACACTCTCATATCTATGGCCAATTTAGAGTGTCCAATCCACCTACTGCATATCTTTGGAATGTTGGAGGAAACCAGAGCACCTGGAGGAAACCCATGTTCTATAATAATATGATAAAAGCTATAAATGACAAAATGTGTTGTGACAAAATTTATATAGACCTATCTTTAGTCTTTTGACAGAATCATACACAAAATATTGATCAATACTTTAGAACAACTAGATAGCAGTGTACCCTTGATATAATGGATAGCATGGCTTACCAATAGGACAGAGCAGATATCATACAGGAATTGGGTAGGTGAAAGTCTAAGCTACAGTCATGGTGTGCCACGGGGCTCTATTCTAGGCCCATACTTGTTTAAGTTGTATATTGCTGAATTATCTTTTTCATCTGAGGTGTTCTACAGTCTGTATGCAGATGGCTTGAAAATGAGAAAACTGAATACGTCCATTATGGATCAGACTTGTCTGGAGAAGAACATGGCTAAATTGACCAGCTAGGAACGTGAAAATAATATGCTGAAAAATACACAAAAAAATAAGCATATGAGATCTAAAAAACATAGACTGAAGGGTGACTAATACAACACACAGTGATTTAAACAGTTGATTCATTTTAGGATCTAGGTATATGGATAGATCCAGCCCTCAAGTTTTTCTGATCACATCAACCAATTGATTAATGATAATTATAAAACTGTAAGCTATATATAAAAAAATCAAAAATTATGAAATCATTCTTTGTATGTCATATTAGACCCAAACTAGAGTATAGAATAATATAATAATAACAATAATATGGAAATCTTATAAGAAAACTAGCATGAGTAAATTGGAAAGAGTACAACAGAAATATACAAACGCCCATTGATGTGAACTTTTAAGTTCTTAGGAAATATTAAAATATCTGAACTTGTACAATGATTCGTATAGATATTTAAGAGCAGAGCCAATTTAGGTGTCTAGAGCATTTACAGGCTACTACCTCTGGGAATGCTTGGGTCATCAAAGAGTAGGATAGAAGCATTAGACCACCTATGTAGATTACATATGAATGAGAGTTGTGCTAAATGATTCTCTGATAGAGTAACTGATACATGAAATAGACTACCAAATCATATTAAAGCAAGCACTGTTTTTTTTTAAGAATAACTTGAACTCATTATGGGGATACATAATCTAGAATATTTGCAGGCAAGAAGAGCATTATTTCTCATGCCTGAAATGTTTGTATGTATATATGAATGACATGGTCAACAACCGTGGAAGCAGCCAGCTCATTCAGCATATCAATGACTTAACAACTGCAATAGCAGACACTTCGATGCAGCTGCGTCATCTGTAAATCTTTTATTTTTTTTATTTAACATTTGTTTACTGGGAAAGTCTGACTGCGACAGAGCCCATTTTTAGCTGAGGCCCAGGGAGAAACACTCCAGATGCATGTCTTTGGAATGTGGGAGGAAATCTACTCGAACACAAGGAGGACATGCCATGCTAACCACTGTACCACTGCACCACTTACAACTGCTTCCTCTCCCTAATAAACTGAATTAGCAGTATAGGTATGTGTCTTACTGCATCAAAATCCAAGTCAATGATATTCAACGCCAAATTAACAAATTCTACTCCCTAATACCTAGTACATTTTGGTTGTTTCAACTTTTCTCAGGATGCGGCCCTACAGAAGCCATCATTACTACTCAAGCAAGCTTTCCCATTCCAAAAGTTGTGACAAAATAGATTTATGAAAATGTTTGAACAATTCCTTATGTATAAATTATATAATAGAGGAGACAGAAACTTCCTATGGAAATACCAGAAGTGCGTTTCCTTTTTAAAAACTACTTCTTCATCTTTATACACTTTGAAATAGTACCCTTTGTCAACAATTTTTGCATTCCTAAATGGTCACACACAAAAACTTAAAAAAGGAAACCACATTAAAGAAGGGTGAAATACACAAAAAATAGGAAGAGATGCCCAGCTTAAGAAAGTAGAAATTCATTTTCAATAATTGTCTTCTACATTAGTCAAGAAATCCACATTTTTATTGATTACATTTAAAAACATTGCTTTACATAGTTGCAAGACAGTGCAAAGTATACCATATATTATGGCTGGATGTGTGACATCCAGTTAATATCCCACCGGACTGCCACAAATTAATGTGACTTCCAGATAATATCTCACTGAACTGTAACCAAATAATGTGATGTCTCTTACTGTCCTGGGTCAGTAACTAAGGAGCTTCAATCCTCACTACTGACTCCAATGTGAGACTGTCACTTAAACAAGAGCAATATTTCACAATTTTCCCCTAAGAGCACAACAGGAACATGCTCTATAGCCTTGGACTAGACTGTATACTTCTGTCCACCCCAATGTTACTCCTTATTACACACTTCAGAGCAATGTGTCCCAGTTTAAGACCTTTGATACACTCAAACGTAAATAAATTAAATCTCACACATCCAAACACTTCTGGGAAAGCCGGACAAAGATTTCCATCTTTGTCCCTTCCCCAAAATAATACGGTAATGCTGCCACCAAAGTGTCTTCATGCCCTTCTAAAGAGGTGTCCAATTATGAAAATTAAATATTAAAACAAATAGTAGCAAATGACCTTAGCAGCCAGGCTTTCAGAGGCCCGGGAAGTTATCAAGGCAAGTATAAGCACTCTGAAATCACTAAAGAAAAACACTGACTGTCCAGCCACAATGTAAGTTAATAAAAAAAATATTTAACATTGAGCAAAATTATTAAAAATCCAAAATAGTAATTCCCAATAAGCAAACAGAACTCAATCACCAGGAAAATGAAATCAATACTGTAGGATAGAGATCCAACATTTAGAAAAACTCTAACTGATTTAGCTGATTAGTTATAATTTCCTAACTAACTAAAGAACACTGTCCCTGATCTAAACTAAATTATTACAACAGAGTAAAGGTAGGCTTACAATTCTTGGTGAGTCCTTTTTTGGGTATCCACTTCACAATACATCTGGGATCAACTGTCAACTGTAACTGACAACTAAGAACTGTAACTGACTTCAGCAGGCTCTTTTATAGACTAGTCTATCTGTCAACTGTTCCAGTTCTAATTGCCATTTCATACTTTTAAATTCATCTAAAAGTTCCTTCCTGTCTTTCAGCTTCTGACAGGAACACATAGCAACTGTCAACATTCTGATGACATCATCTGCTGGATCAGCTGAATCTGAGACAGTTTGCCTTTAGAATCTCTCTTCACAAACATACACAGTTAGAAATGTAAAAGGACACTGTTCAAGTCTTTTGAACATTCTGTTCAAACAGATCATAAATCAACATGTAAGAACTTATGTACAATATCATAGCTCATCATGCTGGCATATAATACACAGGATAATCTGAAATTATGTACAAAAACTCAGCCAGACATGCTAGCACAAATAACAGTATCTAATTTCTTCACAGGACGGATAACTATTAAATCTCTAGGAGCTCTAAAGATTTCCCTTAGGTGCTAAAATAAACAGCTCTCATTACTATTTAGAAGTCTTGACACAAATGTTTTTTTTTTCTGCTGTTACTGTTGTTTCCTCCACAAGGACAGCATAGTAAAACTTTAATAAGTATTTAATTTTAACCTTCCAGCATGAAAAATATATTGTTATAGAATTTAAGATAGAGATGTGACACCAGAAGAGCATACATTTAAACATGACTGCAGTTCTTATTAAGAAAACACAAAACATCAGCCAGGATTCAGAAAGAAATAGGATAATGTGTCAGGCAAAATTGCACAATGAGCAGTGGAGAGCATGATGGGACAATTCAGTCTCACTGGCAGCTCAGTCACACAACACCATGCAACAACAAGGCCAGCATGTTATTCAAATGACCACATAATGAGATGGAAATGACCAATGCTATGATAATGTCACCAGTGGAAAATGCAAATAATGATAAAGCAACATGACAGGGCAATTCATAAATGCATAAACATGCATGCCGAGGTGTGGCCACCAGTGTAGCTGTACCCCATAAAAATCACAATGAACAGTGACATAGACAACCCCAAGATGTTACAGGCCACAGCAGGATTAGCCCAACTATTCCGCCATCTTATCAGGCAATAGCCATGATTGTGCACTTCATTGCCCCCAGTGCTGTTGAAGGATCTCACCGTGCCTGCCATTCTATAACATATTGAAGACAGACACCACACAGGAACTGGTGCAGATGTGCCACCAACATGTGCAGGTATGTGAGATGCAATTTTTTATCTGTTTCCTGTGCACATCAAGATATGTGTAGCACTGAAAATCCTTAGTACATGGACCTTCCAGCAACCAACTGGGGATATCATGTGTGTATCCCAGGCACCTGTCACACAAAGTCTACATCATTTCCTTGATGCCAATTTACAACACATGAAGAAGCATATGTACTTTGTACATACTGCAGAAGACAGAAATAACACTATGTGGATGTTCTGTAAAATAGTCCAGTTCCCTGAAGTACATGGCACAATTGACTACACCCACATTGCAATTAAGATCTCACTTGGGAAACAGAAACAATGGTTTATTAACCATAAAGGATTATTTTCCATTAACTGCCAAAGGGGGTTGCAATGCTCGTGTCAGTGTGCTATATATGCACTACTCATGATGCTCACATCTGACTTCCATCAGGGACATCTCATTGGTGATGCTGGGTATGCCCTATATGCAACACATAGATGATTGCAGAGAATACATACAACACTACACTGTCACAGACCTGTACTATTAGCAAATGTACATTGAGAGTGATGAAGGCCCACTTCTGCTTCTTTAATGCTTCTGGTGATGTGCTGCAATATGCTCAAACCTGCAGCAAGATATTTCTCATGCATGCAGTGTTGCACAACATGTTGGCATACAGCAGGGTATTGCCACTGAAAGAGAGGATGAATCAGATCAAACAGTGGATAAGGTAACTGGGGAGTTTCTGGTGGATGTGGCTGCAAGGGATAACTAAATGAGGCAGATGCAGTGCACCATGGCACCAGCTAAGAGGCATTGTCTGATCCACAACTATGGGCCAGATTAAACATAAGAAAGATTAACAGTGATGCATGCAATACTAAAACCAAGCGATGCTATACAGCACATGCACTGCTGTACTCAGATACAAGCTACCCTGGTAACAGAGCAATGAAGGCAGGGCACAGTTGTAATCATATACACAGGAACACAGTAATAGGGGTTGGCAATGGACACAGTGGGTGGGCAGGGGATTGGGGTGCACCCTGTGCTGCAAGGTCAGACAGCTCCTGTACTTCACTGGTCAACTGGGACTCAGATGTAGGTTGCACAGGCAATGGAGTTGTGTCAGTGGAAGGAGTAGGTTATGTATATGCCACAGAATCAGTGCTTGATAGTTGCACTGTGACCACTTACTGTGTCATGTTTTGGATGCCATCATTGTCAGGCTCTTCAGCATGCCTACTTCCATGGTGGAGGACCCATACATCAAATCACATGTGAAAGCAGACAGAAACACCCTTGTGTATAATACTACTTGGTGACATTCCCACTTCCTACTGCTGCAACAACTGTATAAAAGTATGACATGAAAAGCATGTCTGTTCATTTAGCTTGTGCAGCTCATGACTGCTGGAGCTCGGACGTGGCTGTATGATTTACATTACCATATTCAATACATGAGCACTAAGAGCTGTGGCATGTTGCAGTACATGCTGTGTAACAGCATACCCACCTCAGGCATTGCCCATAGTGGTGAGTGAAGTTCTGCACCAATGTCCAGTCCTCCACAGCATATAAATGAGCAGTCTGTCATCCCAGATAGAGATGCCAGGAATTGTTCCATGTCTGAGAGGGTGACCTGAGTAGACAACCCCCACCCCACCCCCAATACATACACACAAGGCCATCTTCTTTCATGCAAAGGAACTTGTTTGTTATGGACACAGTGGATTGTCAGTGACCTTATGGTGCATTTGTAGTGCAGATCTGTTATTGCCACATTTACATCTGCAACAAGGTCCTGCCATACATGTTTTCTGAAAACCCAATTACTTTTGTCTGCCTGGAAGATTTGTCAGCTATATACACAGAGGGCCTGCAGCAAGATGTTCGTCTCTGCCTGGGAGAATTTCTCCATCTGCTTGTGCTCTTTGGAAGCTATCTCATCTTTTAAATGTGAACATACATAACAGGCTAGTAATATCTATTTGCCGGAGGTCAAAATTGAACCTTGTACCTTGGGCATGGGAGGTGAATACCTTAACCATTGTGCTAACCAGTCTCTCAAATAATCACCCATCCCACATTTCGAACCCAAGCACCTGTCAACTACAGCCTACTACACTAACCCACTAGGTCACACAGATCTTAAGTTTCAAACCCAGGCCCCTCTCACCTACAGCCCACTGCATTAACCCACCATGCCAAACAGATCTAAATAAATGCTTAATATCCCTTCCAGGTATTCAGACCCTGCACCTACTACACATAAAGCCGTAACTCTACCAATTTGGTTACCACAGCCACAGTATGGTTCTGCATCCTTCTGTTCAAAGTGAGCACAAACTGTGCAACATCTGAACCTCAGGCCAACTCTACTGGTCATTTCAGCTGCCTGAAGTTGGACACAGGTGTACTTCCTCCACACCCTACGATCTGGTATATACTGGAGAAGCCTGCTGTGTACAAGTCTTTTTGTGTGTGTGCGTCAGTGCATCAGTACATGTGGGCTAAATACCATGCATGCACACCTCTCAATCAAGGCCTCCACCATACATGTGCATGGCTACTGCTTTCTGCACCTGTACCCTGTATGTACCCCTTTGGCATTGGATTGTAGCAGGTGTTACCTATGTATCTGCTGTATTTCACCCTCCCTAAAAAAAAATAATGCTCTAACACAATAATGTTAGCACCATTGCCACAGTCCAGAAGAGTTATGTGCAGCCTGTGTGCAGGTGTTAAGTACAACAGGAGGATGAGGCCCATTGCAATCCATTCCTATGTACATCTGGTACAACCCCTCAGGTATTTTGCAGGTAACTAGGTACAACTTAATGTCATTAAGACAACCCCCCAGCAGTGCCTGTTGCATTTGCAGTACAGCACAGACAATATAATCAGCATATATAGCCTTACCACAGTCACTGCAAATGTCTCTGTGTTCCACAGAAATTCCACAGACACTGTAGTATCCACTTTTGCAGCACCCCTTGTGCTTCTCTTAAAACTGACTGCTGGTGACTGTTATGTACCCTACAACGAGCACAGATATTTAGGCAAGCATTCCCTCCACATATGGACTTTGTTCGCGACCCCATCACAAGTTACACCATTCTGCAATGTGTAAAACACTGTGGTAATATACTGCAGAGCTCAATCACAAATGTGTACTGTGGCTCCCACCCCCTTTCAGTAGGTTGATGAACAACATCACTCTAATAACAACAAAACAGTAGTAATGTAACTCACGTATTCTCCCTGCATGTCACTGTCCCCTTTATACTTACCATAGCAGCTATAGTTTTGTCCTTCCTCTATAAGGAAAATGATTCTACATCCACTATTGGCTACTATTTTCCTCAAGATTTTACCCTGTGAAGTGGTACTCACTTCTGAGTAGACTGATTGCAGAAGGGCTCCTGCATGACTCAGGAAAGAAGCAAAGATCATTCTTTATCTCTTGCATAGGTACCATCAGGAGTGCCTGTTAGAGAACTTTCATGAGGGTACCATACCTGCCACTACCTTGTTAGAGCAGTGAGTGATGCCATAGACATCACCTGCACTGATGAGTACTGCACTGGTGAGTAGTGCAGCATCATTACAGTGACCTCCTTAGCCAAAGGTAAGAAGAAGTTAAAGTAAGTACTTATGACAGGTGGTTACTTGTATTTTTAATCATGCCTGGTCAGACAGATCCAGGACATTTGAGTCATGGGTATTTTCCTTTTCTGTTATGTTTTTCAGCTCCTGAGGAGCTACAAAAGAACAAATTGATTTGTTAAAGGTGTCTGGAAAGACTATTCAGGCTCAGGGATATGTGTATATCAGTGATGTTATGATTGCATATATTTTAAATACCTGAAGAATTGCCTGTGTAGTGTTGCTAGTAGTGTAAACATTGCATACTCCTGTTATATGCCTCCTGACACCCATATTTTGTACATTCAAGCTGATATGTACTCCCACCCATCCCATCTCTGGGGCATGCCACCACTGTCAAAGTACTTCTCACTGGCCTAGCTGAGGGTGCTCTAGCAGCGTGCCAGGTGGCATACTCTGCATTACACCAGTGTTCTTGCCTTCCTACATTGCTATGTCCATACCCAGAGCTCTGCCATTCATAAAGGATACATTGGTCTGCCTAACTAGTAGTATTCATGCACTATTCACTCCAAGCTCCCTGACAATGCTAATTGTACCTAGAATGTCACTTACTAGTGACTATCATATGCCATATTATCTGACTGACACCAGTTGTCTGTGACCCATGTTTATGGCATTTTTTTACTTCTGGAGCTGTGTCCCCATAAAATAGTCACCATGTTGCCATGCAGAGGACTGACCAGTACACCAGGTCTACCACCTCCTTCTATCTCTTTTGAGCAGAAGACATGGTGCACTGGATGTGTTTCTGTACAGTTTCCATAGCCTCTATGGTTTCTCTGTGCACTGCCTGTACTGTTTTCATGACATAAGCATGGGAAGACTGCTTAAGCAGCATTTTATTTTTCACCTTGTGACATACTACCTGAAATACTGCCCTTTAGTCTGGCAGGTGTACAGGATGTATGGCCACTGCATACCTAACAGCATTTTACTCCTGCAGATAATGTTATACCAAACTGAGATACACGTTATTGATACTGTTTTTGTTGTTGTACCTTTCAGTTTACTACTGAGCTTGTATTTATATGTATTTGTTCCTTTTCCACTCCATTTATACAGTGTTTGCCATGGATGTAGCTGCAGTGGGGCAGTAGATACCACACCACCTGCCTGCCCAACTATCTCCAGCCTGTTTCTTCACAGGATGACATAGGTCATTCTGTGGGAGGTCATTTTGAAGGTTCCCAGTTGGCTTCACTGATTTTTCATGAGCAGAGGGGGGATTTGGGCTCCCATTCAGATAACACCACCAGTCGGTTACAGTATATTGGTGGGTGTCATGACAGTGTTGGTGGCCCACAGATTGACCAACAGTGGACACATGGAGTACATTGTTCTGTGACTGGTAGAGTCATACTGGTGCCTGACTGAGTCCATCAGACCACCAGCAGCTGAGATGATCCAGGAGGTGCAGCCACAATCACAGAACTGACAGCCCTCTGGCTGCGTACATCACTGATCAGCGCAATGATCACCCATCACACAACTTTATTCCCAATCATGGTGTGCTCTTTCCTTGTATTTTAATTTCCTCTCCAGTATGTCGTTCAACCCTTCTCATCACCAATTGTCCTCCCTCTGTGTGTGTGTGGGGGGGGGCCCTTTCTGTGTCATAACCTCCCCTTTTGGTCTTTGTCTTTTGTGTATGTCTTACTCTGCTACCATCCTTAGAGTATAAGGATTCATATGCCATGCTCTATACTCTCATTCCTGGCCACATATGCACTGTACTACTTCCCCCTCTACCTTTCTTGAGGGAGGTGGAAAATATCCATCTGCCCCCCCCAAAAAAAATTCCCCTTCTTCCTCACCCCATACCAGTCTTCTCTTCTTGTCCTTCCCTGTGTTCTCCTGCCTGCTCTTTCCCCTTTTTGACTGTCCTATAAACCCATTTCTTTCACATTTATACAGATACATTGGTAGGGTCTTTGCTGTGAAGCCCTTATCAGGGCTCTCAACTCTGTTGGTCATGGCACATGTTAATGCATGTGAACAAATATTATTATGAGCATGCTACATGCAAGCTAGTGGGCTCACTAGACTACATGACTGTCATCATGAAGTACAAGTAGTTATATGGCCTTCAGGGGGTTTGCCATGAATTCCTTAATTAGTTTGTCACAGTCACACAATATTCCTCCCTCTACATCTTTAATCAACACTGGGCCATGATCTGCTACATTGGCTGCACTATTTAGCCATTATGAGGTCACATAAATGATGTTTCTGAATCCCAGGTTTTGTGTATTCAGTTAACTGTTCTACAAAAATTGTTTTTGAGCTCTTTTTGTACTTATTTCTTTTATTAATACCGGGGTTGCTTTCTTTGAACAAAACTTGGATCAGCTCAGTAATCCATAGAAAATAAATTATTTTATGAATTTTCCTGAGATCATATATAAAAATTAAATCCAATAAAGCCAAGTCTTGTTTGCATACAGGTTGTATTAAATGTTTCTGTGGTATTATGGGAACCATACTCCATATAATTATTTTATTAATGTATGTTTAAGGGACCTGCTTGGTCATTCAGGACCCCTTTGTGATTTACTTGTTCCAAACGTCCCACCGTCTGGCCAAGGAAACCTGTTGCCCCAGCTCAATATTTTTGCTCTCAGCTGCAAAACGAATGAAAAAAGACTAAGAAAGTATGTTCCACCTTGGACCTACCTATTATGCTGTATTTTGTAATTATACTTGATCTAGGACCTAGAGAAACCAAGCTACCAAACAGGGAACCCTGCAGCAATTTCTTTCTCCCCTAAATCCATATAGCAATCTGCTACTTTCTCCCTTTGCTATCTCTTATCTGTAGTCCCTCATCTAGCTATCTCTAATATACATACCTCTATTGTATTCTACTTTTCGCCCACTAGGTGGCACCCTAATCCAGACTAGGGTTACACCTCATTCTCTACCTTCCCAAATATCTGCTCTGTATACTATTTCAGCTCTCTTCCCCTGACTAATTGCAAATATCCTTGCTGTATCACTTTGCTGCTACCTTTCTCTTCCCACCATCTAGCTACACTCTTTTCAATCCTTCCACTCCACCAACATTTCTCTACCACTCACCTGATTTACCACTCTCTTTCAACTTGGACATACTTACTTTGCCTCAAGAATCTGCTGCTGCTCTCTGATTGTCTCTGCAGATTCTCACTTACCGGCTCTAACCCGGTCCGTTCACCTTGCGGTCTCACTCTGCTCCATACCCTACCCCCAATTCCCACCCACCCCCAGTGGTCCTACTCTTATGCTTACAAAGCCACACCCCCTCCTCCCTATCCAATAGCTGTCCCTAACTAATTACAGACCAATCATACACACACCCACTCCCTTACTGACAATTTATCCTCACTCACCTCTTACATATTTCTATACTCCACACTCGCTCTACCCCTACCTCCTAAATCCTAAAATATTCTATAATCTCCTGCAAACATGCCTCTTACTCATACACTCACATATAAACATATACCACTCCTACTTTCTTTCCTATCTATCCTTTCTATACCCTACACCCTTACCTTTTATGAAAACCTACAATTCACATCAGCTCAGCAACCCCTAAAACAAACATTGCTAATAAATGATCTTAAATCCCTAAGCCATTCAAACATAACATCCAACTCAACCTATCTCCTAAATTCCACAGAGTCGCCCATCTTACATTCACACAATATAGAAAATCACACCAAAAATGCATTAAACTTCTGAAGCATCACTACAATCCCAATAGATATCCTCTCCTTCATGGGGACATTCATCCCAACCCAGAACCAGGCAGCAACACCCTTAGCCACCCCATTCCCCCTTTCACTCCCCGTCTAACCCCAAATTCTCTACTCATAGCTCACCTTAATATAAGGAGTGTTAACAATAAAGTAAGCCAACTTCACTCACTACTAGATACTTACTCTTTTGATATATTATGCTTAACAGAAACCTGGCTTAAACCTGTTACAAAAGACAATGAAATACTCCCTCCTGGTTATAATATCTTAAGATTAGACAGACCCACCAAAAAGGGTGGTGGGGTAGCAATACTGCATAAATCTCATTTACAAATCACTTCTGTACTAATACAACCACCTCTAGACACCAATGTAGAAATCCTTATCTCTAAGCTCCAACTCAGTGCTACAAAATCCATATACATAATATGCACCTACATACCCCCAGGCAATAACATCAGCACCCTAGAAAGTATCCTCTGCTGGCTTTCGACATCCATCCCTCAAGAAACCATTGTACTCGGTGACTTTAATATAGACTGGAACACCTGTGCCACTCTTAAACCTACAGCCCATATAAACCTCTATGGCTTCTCCCAAACTATTACCACCCCCACCAGAATCCATAAACCCAGTGGCAAAGAAAGTATACTAGACTGGATCCTCATCAACAAACACCCCCTCTCTTACAAAGTTGTTATCCTTCCCGATGATATTAGTGACCACTCACTTACCTATTTATCTAGACAAAAATCCTTTATCCCAAATCAAACTCCCTTTAAAATCACCCGCAAAAAAAAACACTTTGACCCCTTAACCTTTCAATCTGAACTTCAATCCTGTGACTGGTCACCTTTAAGGCACCTACCACTTGATGAAGCAGTATCCTATTTCAACTCCAAATTCCTACAAATTCTTGAATTCCATGCCCCTTCATGCACTATAAGAATTAGAAGCAAAGCAGCCCCATGGCTTACTAAAGAAACCAGACAACAAATCCTTCAAAGAAACAAAATCTGGTCCAAATGGAGAAACACTAAAGACCCATTTGATCAGTAGTTATTTAGACAACTTAGAAATGCCACCAAAAAATCAATAGTTCAGGATAAAAAAAACTATTTCTTGAAACTCCAGAAAAAGCACCAAAGTCAACCCAAAACCTTATGGTCAGGCATAAGCACACTATTACATCCAGGCCACTCCAAAACACCAACCCCATCTGGTCTCTATCCAAACTCTCCCACCCAGATAGTGGATGCTTTCAATACATTTTTTTCAGAAACTATCCAATCTCTAGCTAACATCTTACCACCAGTTAACTCTACCCCCCTCATCCTCCCTAACATCCCTACTATCTACCTTTCACCTAAACCTATTCCTACAACCTACATCTATACTCTACTTCATAAACTTAAACCTTGTACTCCCTCAGCTGATCTCCTACCACCTGAATTCCTTCAAACTGCTGCAAAAGTTCTTGCCTATCCCATTACTATCCTAATCATCAGAACCATAACCAAAACCTACATCCCTTCACTCTGGAAAATCTCTCACATAATCCCACTTCACAAGGGTGGTACCTCAACTGAACTCTCCAACTATAGACATATAGCACTACTATCACTACTTGCCAAAATCATGGAAAAATGCATACATCAACAATTTCTTGACCACATCCTCCAAAATAATCTACTAGCTGACTGTCAACATGGTTTTAGACCATCCCATAGTACCACCACTGCCCTCCTATCCTTTACGGACTGTATAAATAAACATCGTAACAATAACATGCTCTCCTCTGCACTATTTATTGACCTATCTAAAGCTTTTGATATAGTTAACCATCAAATACTTCTCAACACACTAAATTCATTCTCACTTGACACACAAGCGCTACGATGGTTCAAGTCCTACTTGGACAATAGACAGCAGGCTGTCCTGTGGGACAACAACCTATCCCAACATCTCCCTATTACCCTTGGTGTCCCTCAAGGATCGATCCTGGGACCACTACTTTTCTCCATATTCATTAACGACCTTTCCACTATATTACCTCTACCTACCTGCATACAATATGCAGATGACTCCACTTTGATTTGTAAAGCTTCCACCTCATCTGAACTGCACTCCATCACCCAAACAGTATTTAACCAAGTAGAAAACTGGTTTTAACAACGTTGTCTACTCCTAAATGCCAA
This sequence comes from Protopterus annectens, assembly GCF_019279795.1. Classification (NCBI taxonomy): domain Eukaryota; kingdom Metazoa; phylum Chordata; order Ceratodontiformes; family Protopteridae; genus Protopterus; species Protopterus annectens. The sequence continues at coordinate 779,086,755 of NC_056728.1, forward strand.
AAAAACAAACTACTACTCTTCACTCCTACTATAAAATCCACCCCGATTCATTTCTCTATTACATCCAGTGATAGCACAATCATAGCTCCTGACCCAACTACCAAACTCTTAGGCGTAATAATTGATAACAACCTCAACTTTGATTCACATATTAATGCTACAATTAAAACTGTAAACAGAAAACTTGGATCCTTGTATAGGATAAAACCCTTTCTCACCCCAGATGCTAGAGCTACTATTGCCCAGACCCATCTGATCTCCACCCTCCTCTATGTCTCACCTATTTTTACTAATCTTTCCAAAAGCAACCTAAACAAATTAATCACTTCTTATAACAATATTGGCAGGTTTGCAACAGGTTCCCCATTTAGAACTCATCACTGTCTAAATCTCAAACAACTAGGTTGGCTAAAACTTAATAACCAACTTGAATTTCAACAACTCTCCATTACCCATAATATTCTATACCAGCCTAATAAAACTCCTATTCTCAAAAACCTCATCTCCCCCTACATAAACCTTACTACCCTTTGATCTGCAAATAAACTACTGGTAACCATTCAGAAATCCCACAATAAGGCAGGTAACTCTCTTTTCTCAAACTCAGTGGGGAAGATTTGGAACAAGCTTCCCAGTAAACTGACATCTCTCTCATCATTACCACTCTTTAAAAAACAACTAAAAATTCAACTAAAATTACAATGGCTATGTCCATGTACTAACCCAGACTAACCCCCCCCCCCAGTATTTACCTTTTTCTACATCTCCCCTCCACTCACCCACCTTGCTGATTTTACTAAATTAATCCTCTCACTCCCCTCTTTGTGAATTATCTAAGACTTTCTCATGGTAAGCATTTTTTGTATTTTTGCCTTGCTAAACATTTGTACTCATCTACAGTAGAATTAAGTTTCGGTATAAATTAACTTGTTGAAGGATATTTTCAAGTTTATGTATTTTGGATTGTTTGTTTCTGTACTTTTTGTCTGTCTCGTATTTATGTAGATTATAGTGGAGCTTATCTCCCCGGGCCTCTACTGAAAATGGACATGTATCCAGTTGGACTAGCCCGGTCAACAAATGTAAAATAAATAAATAAATGTTGTACAGGCTAAATTCACATCCTGTGGGATTCATGAACAATCGTATAGGCTTTGTGTGAAGCCTAAACGATGTTTATATGTTAGCATGATGGGCAGCCGCACTAATCGCGTATGTATGCTTCTCATCACACTTGCACAAATGCAAGCAAGTTGTTATGGCCAGCAACCACTAACTAACACTAACTAACAATATGGTTATTAATCTCATATACCACAGTGGAACTGTTATGGCAGCTGTTGAACTCCACCTATATGAAGTCATTCAATCAGCTGTACTTTATTTGACTATAATTGTTATCTGTTAAAATAAATAGGGTGGGCCTCTGCCACTCTATACATACAAAGTATAATTGGGGAGATGTCTTACCTGCTGAACACTTAAGAACAGAAATGCTTACAGTCACTCAATGCTGGTTTTGAATACTTGACTAAGTGTTGAGAAAATCAACACCATAGTGCGATCAATGAATATACCATGTTATAAGTGCATTGTCAATTGTCATATGTGTGGTTATGTGAAAGCATTACATCATGTGTATGAATTAAGGAATATGTGTCCCTGTAATTACTTAGAAATAATCGTGATGTATGTCAGACAACATTACCTGATGCCAGGTATACCCAAACACACCTGTGGACCCCTGCTGTTGTCGCTGTGATGGTACAACAGCAATTATGTATAATGTGGATATAATCCTGTACTGGAACACATGCCATACTTAAGCAACAACATACATTATATTGTCTCATGTCCTCTGCCCTGAGGATGTGTCTCACGAGAACTGTTATGGAATGGTATTCTATTCAAATGACAGCATTAGTCTTCAATACAGCCTTTTCAAAGGAAGTGTAGAATAAACTCTTGTAAGAGGAAAAAAACATCTGCACATGAAGATAGCACATGTGGGTGACAACACTATTGACAACATATACACTGACTGTAAGACTGACATCTGAATTTGAACTATATACATAACATTACAGGTTAATAAAGGTTTGCTGAAACACAAGTGCAGCTACAGATTATTTTGACAACTGTGAAACTGCACATTTCAATGGATGACATCACCATTGTGTATTACATTCATGTTTCTCCTAAAATGTGGTTGCACAGCACAAGCACGCTGTATAAATATACCTCATGTATGTATTTGCAGCCTGTTCTGCATGGTAAGAGGAAGAAACACACAATCACAGATGACAGTAATTCCTGTATTCAAACGTCCTACCTATGTATTGAAACAATCTACACACAAGTGCATTATACACACACCACAGGAGAAGTCTGACTGCATGAGAGCCACACTGCATCTTTGAAAGGAAGATAGCTGTTTCATGCAAAGCAGATATGTGCAAAAATGACTTCTCATTTGCTTGAACATATCTAGATGAATGTGATATTGACAAATACTTCAGGCTAATAATAGCCCACACCATATTAATGTAAGGTTACCAACACTGCCAGCTATTTCTTCTTGTAATTTTCTGAGCATCTTCCCATCCTCTAAGCTTAACTATAGAAATGCAATATCATGGGAAATTATTTACATCTTTGTTTCAATGTGTAATATAGCTGATCAGCATTTCAGAGAGATTTTTAAGCAGAGGATGGACAGTATGCTATTAGTACAAGAATATCCATATTGTTAAGGTTGTTCTCATAAATCTCCAGTTGCTTACACTTATTGTTTGTCTACTCTGCATGATACACACTCTTCAGGGAGAACAGTCCGTTCAGTATTGCTTGTTGTTGTTATAGTCAGAGTAATTGTTAACACTTACAAATCATTAACGACTTGTCATTGTTCCTCCCTGCAGTCCTATGACATGTGCATACAGTTGTGTAGCTACTTACAAGATGTTTACCTCCCCTACGCCAAGTGATTTTTTTTTTTTTTTGGTATTCAGGAATGCTAATGATTTCACGTGTCATTTACATAATCACAGTGCTCAGAGGGCTGAATCTACACTATATAAAGTAATAGTGTAGGTATGGAAGAGGAAGGAGGAAAGACTGATTAGATAGAAACAGACCATTACTGCTAGTTACTTGGAGATTTTTCTACAAATTACTTATTATGTGATAAGGAATGTTTGTCCGCTTCATAAACTGCTTACATTTTTAAACCGCAATAAATTTCAATATGCAACAAAAGAAAGAATTTTGATATGTATGCAATTTTTCTCATTCACTGCTGGTATACTACACGTATGTGGGTTCATGCTGCACTTTTCAAGTTACTCAATAAATTGTATGGTAACATCACAGTATTGTGTTACCATTTGCTCTTGGGATTTCATCAGTTACTGCAGACAACTGTATTGTGTTTATCATCAACTTCAAGGGGTTGTACATGTGTAGCTAAAGGAGGTGTTAGGCTTCTCAGATGTCTTGTGGTGACTTCCACAACAGTAAAGAGACCAAAGGAATTTTTTGGGCAGTTCAACTTTGCATTTTTGCTTAGTTATTGATAATCCGGCCATCCAGTAGTCAGTTACACAACTGCTGTCTTCATTACAAAAATGTTAACAGAATAGATGTAATGCTAATGTATTACAATGTTTATTTTTTGAGGGAGGGGCTCCCTTAGCTTGTGTGTAGTCCAAAATGAACACTGTGTTCAATTGCTTTGTGTTGAGGATGGGAGCACAAAGCAATTTGAGGAGAATGATTTCTGTATGTGCTACAAATGTGTTTTGTTTTGTTTTTGGGGGGTGGTCAGTCTGATTGATTCCAAGATATCTCTTAAGTGGAAGATAGGCGGGGCATTATTTTCTTGTTCTTGTGTCATTTGCATTGTGATGCTTATTAGCCTTCTTTCCACTGTCTTCTCATTTTTCCAGGGACATCAAAATCACCATATGAAAGACCACCTGCATATGGTAAGTACAAACTTTCTTTGAATAGAAATAGCCATTATTTTGATGCAAGTCTGAGAAGAAAGTAAATGTATTTTATTCCTTTAACATCTGAAATTGTTTAACATGAGTGCTTAGAACACAGTTTGGATCAATTTTCACTCGCTATTTCTCTCCTTATTATGTTTATTGCATCATAGGTGCACCTGGCAGTGGCAGTGTAGAACTCATACCACCTGCTGTCAGACTATCGGTAGCCTCTAATGAGTATGACGGTGATATAGCGGCACGGTCATGGGGTGCAAAGGTTCAGTCTAACACTGAGGTCGTGGCTCACACATCCACTGGTATTTAGGACACAAACAGTATGCTTATGTGTGCTCATTCCAAGTCCTCAGATATGGGACTGGTTAAGGATGATATGGCTGATCGTAGTAGTGTGGTTACTCCAGCTGCAGAGCTGGTTGAGTCTGCCTGTAGCCATCATGTGGGCATGGTACCACACAGGAGAGTAGCTAGAGGTGCTCAGAGGAGGCCTACTATCCACCCTCATCCTGATGCTGGTATTATTATATGACACCAGATGTATAAATATGCCCATCATGGAGGCACAGGTATACTGCACCAGGGCCTTGAAAGTGATTGTGCAAGCCCTAAGCATGGCGCATTCTGACATGCATGACTGCCTCAACCATGTGAGTGACTCATTGGATACGATGAGTGACACACTGGATTGGGCAGTTGCTGTGATTGGATGTATGCTGAGGGAAGGCCAGCATCCACATGTCTGTAGAGCCACAACATCCTCTGGTGCTAGCTGACGTGGCCATGGCCAGATCACACTCCCATAGTGGATCTACTTCCACTGTTCCATCAGTGATTGAGATATCCACACCCAGATATGGTAGACCATGGGGTCATAGTACTGAACTTAGTCATGAAGAGACCTCATCCAGCAGACATCCTTCAGGTTAAGGTAGCACCCCAACTTCAAACCGGAGACGTGGAAGTGGCAGTGCAAATTCTGTCAGAGCTAGTTCGAGACAAATGATGACACTGAACTGACAACTTTTACATACATAGCTCACACCTGTCCAATTTAGCAGGATGCCGTGCAAGCATAGAGCTTGGTTGTGTTCATGCAGACACAAACGCACACATATTTCACAAAAACTGACCATGCCAATCCACACACATGCAAACTAGAAAAACCTTAACATTGATTGGGATACACCTCCTGTTAGTGTCTGTGATATGCCTCCTCTGGGCCGAATATTAAGGAGCCTCACTTTGTTCACTTTGAGAGAAAAATAAAAACACACAGTATTTTCAGATGCAGCTCTCTGCACCAAACACAATTTCCTTAACAGCACACAGGGAATGCACATTCCAATCCTGGTGCTGGACTTCCTCACCAGACCCCAAATAAGTCTCCACATTGACCACCTCAGAGTTGAGTCCTCAGCTGGGTGTTCCAAGCCAAGTCCTCCACCACCATCTGTGTGCAATCAATGCTCTGTGTCCCTGTTCCTGCTGACATACTCTTTGAGATTTGGTTTTCTCACACACACACACACACACACACACACACACACACATCTGGGAAAGGCTGGCACAGATTTACCCAATATGCCACATCTACCCAAACTATAATGTAGATACTACCACCAAAATACCCCAAAGCCAGCTACTCTAAGGCTCTTACCAGGGTACACAATTATACTTAGTAAAATTAATACTTATACAAATGGTAGCATCTCCAAGCAGCAAGATTTTCATGAATGTGAATCCAAAGTGCCACTAAATAAATGCAAGTGCTCTCAAAGGTTAAATTATTTTCTAAAAGACTAATCACAATGAAAGGTTTAGATATATTTAATAATAAACAAAATAAAAAACATGAAAATACTGAATATCTATTTACAATAAACATCAGAGTTTCAAATCACAGGAAATATAAAAAAAATACAGATGGAAAGACTCAGACAGATACAGAATAACAGTATTTAGCTAATCTCACTATTTTCCTAACTGACTGAAGAATTACTATTCCTGGTTACTTACTAAAGCAAGGCAAGATGAAGGGGATGAGTCTCTTTGTTGTCAGGTTCCCAAAAACATAGTCCTGAGTGCTTCTATCACATCTCTCACAAGTATCTAAATACAATTTCAGTGCTGGCTACAGAATGACATCCCATCTGGTCAACTGACTCTGTGGTTCCCACACTACCTCATCACTAGCAACTGAGCCAGGATTTGGCACAGATGTGTCACAATGCACACATAGGACTTTGCTAAGGCTTAATACAGCATCTGGAAGCTATAAAACAATTCCAGCACTTCTACCCTTCCTGCAGAAAGGTTTTTCATGGACATTGCATCTCTGGCTGCATTCCAACCTGTGAGATAGAATCTTTATGGCCTAAACCAAGTCATTTAATTTCAGGATATTTTTCTTAAGGTTAGCTGGGCTGAGCTTAACACCTTCAATTCAAGTATCCTCTGTTAAAATATATACATTTAATCAGTTACATCAATACAGTCATACCTCTCAACCTCTTAGTGCAAGAAATCTGGACAAAGCTTGACAAAATGGGGGGGGGGCAAAGACCTAAAAATAGAGACAAATTTTAAATATTGCTCTTATAAACTTAGAGAGTTGCTAAAGGAACAGGGTTTGTGTTAACATATATTTTTCTGAGGGACTTGAAGTCTGAAACTCAAATGTATGTCATTATTTGGTGATCATCCTAGTGATTTGCTAGAAAAATACAAATTGTATGAGGAACAGACCAAAAATATGAGGCAAAAATATAGACATTCTGTGAAAATCTGGACAGTTGAGAGGTATGAATACAATCTGACATACATGCATATTTGTTTTCTGTCCTGCAGGACCCACTGCTGATACATTTTTAACACAAGCAACTTTACAATTACATTTTTAACGCAAGCTTCTGTACAGATAAGTTTGATATTCAAACGACATATAATTATTTACAAAACTCCAGCTAGCTATGCTCGCATATGTTACACATGCACTGCCCTACTCCTCTCAGCACAGCTGACAGTATCTCACATAGGTTCATAGGTGTGTATTAAGATAATGGCCCTGGAGTCTTTACAAGCCTAGCACATAGGATTACCTTGGCATCATGCCACCCAACCTTAGTTCCCAGTGCCTTTGTCGAGTAAAGTCACTGAAGTAATCTCTGGGGTGAATTTTCTATTTCCCATCCACTCATCAAGATTTCTCTTGAAGAGGGCCAGTGAGGTGCTCTGCTTGACATGTATGAGAAGTCTATTCCATAGCATGGGCAGTCTCTGGGTTATGAACCTGTCCCTCCAGCATGTTCTGTTGATTGTGGTAATGAGGTTGACGTCTCTGAAGCATGTGGTGTGGTGTGGAGGGATTGGGATTTCTTTAGATGTAGCATTTCTAACAGAGCTGGGTCAGACATGGCTTTGTAAGTCAAGCAGAGATCGCCTCTAAGTAGGTGATATGAGACAGGGAATAGTTGGAGTTTTTTTAGTCTGTCCATATAGAACAAATGTTTAAGGCCTAGGATCCTCTTTGTGATGTACTTGTGTGGCCTTTCCAGTTGTTGCAGGTATTTATTGAGGTACATGCCAAATGAGGCATTGTACTCAATGACTGGCCTAATGAGGGAAGAGTAGAGGGAGACAATGACCTCTTTCTTCCTGGATGCAAAACCCTAAGTAATGAGATGTGCCACATAGAAGGATTTTCTGACCACAGTGGCAATGTGGTGGTCAAAAGAGAGGTTGCTGTCAACCTGTGTTCCCATATCTCTTTATAACGCCTTCTGTGTTCAGTGGACTACCATCAATGTGGTAATTTATGGGAACCTGTTTTTTTCCCAGAGGGGATGATGACACATTTTTTGGCATTGAGCTTACGGCCATGGTTCTGACACCAGTCATTGGTCTCAGTGAGGCCTTTCTGTAGGTTTTCAACATCATTCGGGATGTTAATAACAGCTCCCAACTTGCAATCGTCTGCGAACTTTGTCAGTCAGAGTCCCTTCATGTTGGCTTGGACTTCAGAGAAGAAGATACCAAACAGGAGAGGACACAGGACTGAATACATAATCACAGTGGCCATGGGATATTTCCTACTTTACTGAATGGTCTGTGTTTCTTACTTAAATACACTCACTACTTTGGTGACAACCATGGCCTACTGAACCGCAACCATATGCAGATGATGATGACTGTGCCATGCCTTTTGTTTATTTGGGCTTGACTTAAGGTTGCATATATACCTGCTGCATGGAGTGAATAGTTAAGAGAGTCTTCTTCACTATGTTGATTTTATGCATATTTATTACATAAGAGGAGTTTGAATCTTCTTGTACCTACTCATTTTGGAAAGCCTTTTTTCAGTTGTTATTGTAACCCTTGCATTCGAACCACTGATACTGCTTTCCTGCTCACTGTTCTACTTGTAGAACTGTTGACATAACTGTCCTGTTGACTGTTTTGTGGATAGTGAGTAAGTGACCGGCTTAATACTGGTTATTGTGTATAGTGTATAGCTGTATATTGCCGATATCATTCCTATAAGCCAAAAATTCCATTGGTGGACACCTCACACAAATTCTGAACAGGTACATTTATGATATGCAGGTATATCAGTTACATTTATCTTCTTACACATTTGTTCGTACACTATATATTCCACACTTACCTTGACATTACCACTTCTTGTGCTTTGGGGATCTCTCTGTCTGATGCTATCTGCATAGAGCTATTACACGAGTAAGTAAAGTTTGTGGACATTGGATGGCATCACTTTCAATATTTGTTTGTGCTTAAGTTGTTATGTGTATCCTTTCACTACTGATTGAGTGTGCTATCATTTGCGTCATAGGGTGTGTGTGTGTGTGTGTGTGTGTGTGTGTGTGTGTGTGTGTGTGTGTGTGTGTGTGTGTGTGTGTGTGTGTGCTATCCTTTGCCTCTTAGCCAGGGTAAGGGTATATTGTGCATGCCAACCTTTATAGGCTCCCTCTGCAGCTGGAGGTTCTGCCTCAGATTCCAAGTCTGTATGTGCTGGAGGTGATGGCTCTGCTTGTGCCAGGAATGTGTAGTCCTGACCCTTGCTGTCCCTGTTACAGCTGTTTCCTTAAGAGGATATTGTGCAACACGGCACATACTATGTGAATTTCTGTGGGGGTGCCTGGGTCATACTGCAGGGCACCACTGATGTGTCCAGACAGTGGAACCATGACTTCAGCCTACCCAACACACACTGTAGGATGCTTGCTGTTTGAGAGTGGCCATCATTTTATCCTTCTTCTATGGGAATCTGTGTGAATTTCTGATGGGTGTCATGAACCATGGTTCCAGTGCATAACCTATGTCACTCAGGTGATGGCCTTGCGGATCACTACTAGCAAACCTTGTGTAAACTGCAAGGTGCACCATTTGTATGAGTCATGGTAACTGCCTGGGTTACCTGCACACACATTGAGGATGATCACTAGAGAATTACAGACAACCTGGCAGTTGAGTGAGTGAAACCCCTTCCTGTTGATGTATGTCATTCCCTGTCTACTTTGGTGTACATGGAAAATAGATGTAATCCCTTGCATGTTCTAGCATAGCATTAAGACACTGGTACAATATCGGAGGCTAGGGCCTGCGGCACCCCTAGTATATCCCCTGTGAGTCTCTGGAATGTACCACTAACTAATATCTTTAATGCTACACATACCTTGGTTTTCACTGGTATAGGTTCTCCTTGATTTCCTCTGAGTCTGAAGTGGAAGGCGGCAGAGGTTCAAGAGTTCTTGTAGCATTTCCCTATCAACCCTGTATTGCTCTAATATTTCAGTCTCATGCAGTTCATGGTATGTTAAATGAGGTCTGAACACCCTTCTTCTCCTTGGATAAGGTCTAACAGCAGCAGCATAGACCTGAGCCTGCTGCTCATAAACATGCAAGAGAGCAGCATCAGCCCCTAACATTGTTTTTCTAAGTGTGATGGTGGCTGTATTCCAGTAGGTTTTGGAGTTCATGGCAGAGTTACACCAATTCTACATGATTATTTTATAGCTTCTTGAATGGCTCCACAATCTTGGATTGATTAATTGGCATGTAATTCAGCTGATTCTGCTTTCATTAGCATAAGCTGCTGTTTACCTTTGTTTGGCAGCTCTGTACGATGTGTAGATCTGTTTAATGAATACAAAACAGTCCTCAATCTTGTATGGGTTTCGCATGATACACACATGATAGCAGCATGGATTTTTGCTGTTCATGAATCTGCCCCAAACAAACAAATGAAACACTGAGACTCTGGGAAGATACTGACAGGCAAAAGGTAAGTTGTGTTAGCTGCTAGTCTGTGGAGAATTCAAAGTTTATTTACAGAATTCAAATGAATTTTGCTTATTTGAAATTATATAAACTTAACCTAGAAAGTTTAATTCCTGTGTCATGGGAATATTGTTCCACTGGTTTTGTTAATAATGTTTGTTCATCATTTCCTACTACTTTCATTTTATCTGATTTCCTATAGCCTAATAATTTTTCCACTTCCTAAACAAATTTTTTACCATAAGAAGTAAGTACTGTCAGCAAATTGACTATGCAAACTAAAAAGTAAATTTTTGGTTTCTTAAATATATTCAAGAGAAACTGTGAATTTATATGGTAATGCATTCATAACTATAGTGAACAAAGTAAAAGACAAAGGGCAATCCTGTCTTAGCCCATACTTCCATTTAGTGTAATTGAAGCCTTTGTGTTCATATATATATATATATATATATATATATATATATATATATATATATATATATATATATATATATGGATTGCTATCAGATGATAGAAATTTCATTTGATTGAGACCATAAGATTGAAATTTCAGAATACTGCAAAATCACTTGACTGAAACCCATAATACTGAAATCCTACAATGCTAAATTTCAACATACTGAAATGTAAAGTGGATGATATAAAACCAGAAGAGGTGGGGGGCTATGCCCCCCACACCCCCTCACCCCTCTAACTATACATATATATATATATATATATATACATATATATATATATATATATATATATATAAACTCCAGGATCATACTACAGTGGGGAAAAGGGCATATACCTTTTCCCCACTGTAATGCTATCCTGGAGTTAGTATATATAGTTAGGGGGTGTGGGGGGCACAGCCCCCCACCTATTCTGGTTTCATATCGTCCAATTTACAATTCAGTATGCTGAAATTTAGTATTGAAGGATTTCAGTATTATGTGTTTCAGTCAAGTGATTTTTCAGTATTTTGAAATTTCAATCTTATGGTCTCAGTAAAATGGCATTCAGTCAAATGAAATTTCTGTCATCTGATAGGGATCCATGTACACACACACACACACACACACACACTACTCTGGCTTTTTATAGCATTTAAGAAATGTATACATGTACTTCTTCTTCAAAAGATCAAAGCTTTTGTTGCTTTGTGACTTATAACTGAAATTCCTTAATTATAAGGCATTGTCTGAAAAAGTAGCGGTACTTGCGTATTATCGCAACCACCTTGCAAACGACTCACCGTTGATGTAATCATTTGCCATTCACGTGGTGGCAAAGTTATTTACAGGTATTTTTGCACTTTCTAAGCTTGTCAAATTATTAAACTTTATCCAGATTTTTAGGCTGTTGTCCTGCCATTATTTTAGGCTTTCTCCACATTTTTTGTACTCCGATGTGGAAATGTATTGCTGGCATCATTAGTTAATTACAAAAACTTCCCTTCACTTAGGGCAGAAAGTATTAAATTGTATTTGGGCACTTTCTACATTTGTAACAAATGAAAATGTATCCAATATTTTTAGCCTGTTGTCCTGACATTATTTTATGCTTTCTCCACATTTGTTGTAGTCCGATATTGACAAGTATGTGTGGCATCCATAGTGAATTCCAAAAGCTTCCTGTCACTTCGGGCATAAGTGTCATGTGAAAGGTATAACTGCTGATGTCCACTTTTGTGTTGTTACATGTACCGAGCATATTTACATACGTCTCAACTGTCCAGATTTTCTCACAATGTCCATATTTTTGTCACTTATTTTTGCTGTGTTCCTCATAAAATGTGTGACTTTCTAGCAACTGACTGGGATGATCTGAGGATTGATGATGTTTTCGACTATCGCAAAACAGACAATGGTACTGACATACAAGAAATCATGTCAGTCTCAGTGAGTTGCTAGAAAGTCACACTTTTTATGAGGAACACACCAAAAATAAGTGACAAGAACCTGGACATTGTGAGAAAATCTGGACAGTACAACAGCCGGAAAGTCCATTGTACTACATTTAATTATCTTTTGCTGTTTGTCAGCAGTGCATGTACAAGCATGACTCGTTAGCAAGGTGGTTGCGATAATACGTAAGTACCAAAGTAGCTACAATGAGTTGTAATAAAACTGTCACTTGTGGCATTTTGAATGGGAGAAGCCATTAGGTTGGATAATCTTCTCTAAATGTTGTGCAATTATGTTATTAAGGAACTTTTATAATTATTTTATAACTGTAAATTAATATCTGTACTCGGCAGTGATCTATACACTGCCTGGTTCTTCTTTCTTTAATAATACTAACTTCTCTTCAGTCACTGATTTTAGAATACTGTATCCTAAAATAGTGAACAAACGACACAATTTAGTAAGACAAGGAGCTAATATGTGAGCAAAAATATATGTTTCAGTGACACACCATCTAATTTTATACTCATTCCTCCACTCTACTGGCTGAGCTATTGAAAGAGTCCCCTTTACAAAGAATTTTGTACTTACTGTTCTGTTAAGGATGAAACCTGATCATAAAAATGTATCAGGGGAGTCTATAGAAGCCATTCAGAGGAACACAATTGTCCGGAATACTGAATTGTTTGTATATACTTAAGAATTTTTCATGTAATCTTTTTATGTGATCATCTGACAATATAATTTGTATGTTCTTGTAATTTCCACATAAATTAAGAGGGGCCTACCATTTTGATCTTGTAAAACAGGTGAACTAAAGTGGTCGTTAATAGAATTAAGTAACAGCAAACTGCATAACCATTTCAAGATTTTCTATTATTATTATTATTATTATTATTATTATTATTATTTTGCAGATAACTAGTTTTATCATTATTGTCTCCCAAGTCTGGGTAACCTCTGTTTCTTGCCCTGCCATTGCCCTGGGTCTCCATATCTTTATCACCACTGGTCCCATTTGAAGGTATATTTGGACTGATTGAAATACCAGTATTAGCATTTAAATGTAATTTTTGACTATTACTGTTTATATTGGCTAGGGGACTTGTTTTTTTTTTTTTTGCAGTGGCATTAGCACTGGCAGTGCTGTTTACATACATCAATGCCATTACTTGAATCAGTTTTTCAGAAAATATGTTCAGTTTATCAGTGCTTCATGCTCTTTGTTTAGATTCAGCTCTTCTTCTTCTTCTTTCAGTTTTTCCCTGTTAGGGGTCGCCACAGCGGATTACCTGTCCACTCATGATTAATCCTTTTAGTATAGTATTTGGGGTTGGCAGTCTGAATCTCTCTTTAAAGATCTAGAGCATACCCATTAAGTTGTACAATTCTTTGGTGTGACTGAGCAACAAATGTAAATGGAAATAGGATTCTTATAACAACCAAACCAGTTTTAGCTTCAATGTGTTGGAGATCTTCTACAGCATTTTAACTCAAAAAGTATTTCTTCCTAATAAGTCAGGAATTATATCCAGATGAACATTGGCACAGGTGGCCTGCTATAATTTCATAGTGTGTTGCTTGTCATCAAAGGTATAATGTCATTCAACAAATCTTTACTATGTGGCATATATAAATATATCCACTGCAGTGATCACTTTTACTGTGCAGTCAACTTGTTAACAATGAAACATGGTATGAAAAGAGATGCTTTTTGGGTACAAAGTCAATGTCACACTTCTAGGTTCTGCCATCTTAGAATTCCAGCAGACAGCTAAACTGAGCAGCAGTTTTAACTGACTCTCAATGCAAGAGCTGCATAGATACATACATTATTCCTCAGCAATACACACTCGGAATGCCACTTTACACTGTTTCATGGCCTTGTTGTACCAAAATAAGCGAAAGTCGCAACCGCGAAAATCTGGTTGCGATAATACATAAGTACTGAAATATATTCCAGTTTTACTTAGAAACATATAAAAGATCAACATGTGCACTTTTATGAAATATATTCCAGTTTTACTTAGAAACATATAAAAGATCAACATGTGCCTTGTCCATTATGAAAGTGCTCGTAATGAAAAAAAAACAATGTTCTTCAATTTATGCATTCTGTTCACTTATTCTATGTTCCAGACTGTTACAGTGTTTCATGGCATTCATCATACCTTTATAAGCAACCTCTTTAATGTAAAGGAAGCAATGAAAGTGGATAAAATAATCTCTGAGAACCTTTCTAGGAGTTATACTGCACAGATATCAAAAGCCAACAGTATTCCACAAATAATGTGCCTGAGTCTTAGATAAGGTTATACAGATCTTTATATCAAGATGAATGAACACTACTGTGTGGAATTTCCTTCTGGGATTGCAGAATTTGCATGATTCTCACAGCTGACAGGATGGGAATGCTGGGGAAAGGTGTCTTTGATTGACTAATGTACGTTGTTATCTATTGGGACATCTAAGTTGCATAGGTTAATTGCCACCAGAGTGCTTTCATCCTGCCTTTATAATAATTTTAATAAATATTGAGTAGATACCCTCTTTTATGGGGCATCATGGTAAACTTTACTTTTTTACATCATTTAATAAACCAGGTACTTCCTTTCACAAAATACAAACAAAACAATCAAAGAAGATAAATGTCAATACACGAAAGCCCACTTCTATAGGACAGCTTTCTGAGTATAAGCTCTTTAATAAAAGAATTGTGTCCATAAGTCTAAGTCTTAAACCATAATATCTTTTGTTATGATCTTAGTTGTTAGAAAATCATTAGTGTCAGCTTCCCGCTCTAAAAGCCTATTTAGATTATATTTTTACAAAAAAAAAAAACTATAGCCATTAGAAAGGCAGTTTTCTGCTCCAAAAGCTAATTAAAGACATTTTTGGAAAAATCTTGACCAGGACTCAATCAGAAAATACTTATACAGCACTTTCACATTGAATACTTAATCATATTCATCTAGTGTGATGATTTTCAGTTATATATCTCTCCTATGTATCATTTAACTTATTTTACTAGGGTATAATCTAACTTGTCACTGTATGCCCTTCCCTATCTTTTCCAGCTTTACCAGAGCTATTACTTACTATTCATAGCATTACCATTGCTGGTGACTGGTCACATAGCATGTGCTGACTTAACCTAATGCTGTCTTACATTTTTTTATTTTTCTTTCAGTAAACCAAGCTGCCCTTCAGGTCAAGTGGGTCTCTGCCCCCATAATAAGAAGTGGAAAACTCAAAAATACCTCACTCATGCACCGGGCACCCACAGACACTGTCCTGTAACTTGAGACTTAAAACTAATGTAGGTGCCTAACTTCCAAGTGTCTAGACAGTAAAATACCTTAACTGCCCTAAATTAAACTAGTGCTAGTGAGAGTGTTAGTACATTCTGCTGTATAGTTCCTTACTCAAACCACTGTACTGATGAACTCAATGCCAGGAAGCAACAGCTGCATAACCCTCTCCAATAAGTGTTCCTCCCCGAAACCACAGACTATTTTCTTTTGAGAAAAAATTAACTCTATAAAATAGCATACCATTACCTCTCTTCTTCATTTGTACCTAACCCTAGCTTTAATAGTATATCCTTTTAAGAAAGTCAGGGTAAAATTAGATAATGTCTATACTTGCCTTAATTTAACAGTATAAAGTAGAGTGACTGTGCAAAGTAACATACCTTTTCTTAAGTCTATATTAATTCACTGAAAGATGTATTCTGCAAATATGTTTTCATCGATCACTAGACACCGAATTACACTTCAGCAAACTGTGGAAGTTTTCCCACAGTTCAGAAAGACTTGGCCATCACCTCAACTTTGCCCTTTTCCCCACTGTAGTGCAATCTCAGAGTTGGTATATATAATTAAAGGGGGTGGAGGGTGCAGTCCCCCACTTTGGGGGTTGTGGGCAGAGAAGCCCCCCACTTGGATGTATTTGATTTAGTGCGTGTGTTCCAGATGGTTGGTGGTGATTGTTTTTGAACCGTGAGAAACATTCCATCATTCTCTGAAGTGAATTTCGGCAGCTGGTGATTGATGAAGACGTATTCGTGGAATACATCTTTCGATGAATTAATATAGACCCTTTTTCTTAAGGTTCGCTGATTGGTTTCTAATCCTCTTGCATTTTACAAACAATGTCACAAGCATTTTAAATGTGTATTAAATGTAAACTATCCCATTAATTTTAGCGGTGGCTTTCAGCCGATACCATTGCACTGCATCTACAGATAATCTGATTCTAGTCCCCAGCAGTATTTTTCTTATCGCCCAGTAGACTATCCACGGTCACCAAATAACCATGCAGTAAGCATTTCTGTTTCTGCGCTCACTCCATCTAAGTTATGTTTCACTGTTAAAGGCATTCCACTCCATTGACTTTTAAGTAACATATTCTTCTGCTTCATCACTGGTTTTAATACCTTACTGATTGTTTTTGAAGATGGCTGCAAAGAGGTTTCAGGTCAAACCTGCTCCATTCGCCCTTGTTTCGCTTAGGCTCACCTGCTTCTCTACCCTACCCCCAATCACACCCACCCCAGGTGTCCTTGCATTTGTAGTTATACAGACCCCACCCACATTCATCTCTCAACAAATTTCACCACTTCCCGCCAAAATAACAATACAGCTCTAAGCTATCCACTCACCAAGCACCACAATTAGACTCATCTTATACTCCAATAAACCCCACCCACAAACATTCACTATGTCCAACACTCCTACTAACATTCTCCATTTTATTCATAATATTAATACTACTTAGCTCAGCTACATCACTTATTTATTTTATTTATTTAACATTTGTTTACTAGGAAAGTCCAACTTGGATCAAAGCCAATTTTCAGTGGAGGCCCTGGGAGAAATGCTCCAGATGTATGTCTTTGTAACATGGGAGGAAACCAGTGCACCTGGAGGAAACCCACACGAATGCAGGGAGGACATGCAGACTCAGCACAGAAGGTACTCCAGCCAAGAATCGAACTGGAGAACCTCTTGCTGTGAGGTGACAATGCTACCGCTGCACCACTGCGCCATCCACTTACAAATAAAGCAGCTATACCCATCTATAACAATACAACATCCTCCACCAACATATTCCAACAACTAAAACATTACTCAAATATCTGCCCGCAACTATTTTATTACCCTTTCCCCTACAACCCCAACAGCAAAATAAAATACCACAATACCATCAAACCCCTTCTTCCTACACTAAATCCATACCATAAAACTAAATGCTACCCACTGCAAACTTACCTAATACTGAAATTAATACAAATGGTGATATTCACCCAAACCTTGGATCAAATGTACAACCTAACTCCAAGTCCCTAAACCTATTTACTCTAAACCTAAGAAGCTTATGCAATAAAATAACTTTTCCGCATGCCTGAATAGAACAATACAAGCCAGACATCTTAACTCTAACAGAAACCTGGCTACACTCTGTAATAAAAGATACTGAAATTATACCCCCTAATTATGCCATCTTTAGACTACACAGAGTAAAAAAAGAAAGGTGGAGGGATAGCACTCATATCTATCCAGACTCAATATAACTCCTTACCCTCACAAACCACACAAATTCCTTAATTCTGAAGTACTAATAAATACCCTAAATCTTAACAACTCTAAAAACATCTGTCTCATAACAGTCTATATTCCTCCAGGAAACAATGTACTAATTCTAGAAGACATACTGTCATGGACAACTGAAAATATCTCAGTAGAAGCCATAATCTTAGGATATATGAATATTAACTGGCAAGCCATCACTGTAATCTCTCCAAACACAAATATAAACTTCTATGTGTTTAAACAACTTATCACTGAATCTACAAGGTACAATAAAGACTTCACTAATCACTCTACCCTTGTTTGGATCCTTGCTTCTCACCCAACTAATTTCTCCTCCTCAGGTACACTATCAAATTCACTAAGCGACCATCTTTTAGCCTTTGCCATCAGAGCAACCACCAACCTTCTAAAAGAATATACCAAAAAAAAAACAGTTAGAAATACCACTTGACTCAATCAAGAGACACTCAACAACCTGCCAAATGGAATAAACTAGTCACCCCTAAAATTACTACCACTAAATGATGCTGTTCAATACTTCAATACTACTTTCTTAAAAATAATTGATAGACTGACCTGCGTGCAAAGAGAGTAAAGAAAACAAAACTTCCATGGTTAACAGCCAACTGCACTGACCTCATGAAGCAAACAGACACAGCATGGAACAAAAACAAAACAGAACCCAACAAAATCTCCAAGCTTATAAAATATTATGCAATAGAGTAACCAAAATAGTAAAGAAATGTAAACAGTCATACTACTACAATCTCCAGCTTCAACACAAATACAACCCCAAAACATTTTGGCACTCTATAAGTACCCTCCTCAACCCAGGCTCGAACAAAGACTATTCTCCCCTCATCTAGTGGCCTCCCAGAACAAATTACTGAAGAATTTAACAAACATTTCATAAAATCCATAGCAGACCTATTCACCTGCACAAACTCAGATAACTCACAACTAAACCTACACACACACAACAATTCCTTAATACCTCCCACAAACGATCAATCCCATGACCATACGACTAACCAACAAAACACCTCCAACAATACTTTCACTTTCCATCCCATTCCTGTCACTCGTCTGGTCAGGATAAAACAGACAAACATTCATGGGTTCTGTTCAAGCAGCTTTATTATGCACAAACACATCAGAAATGAGGCTTTGTAACTTAAACTTAAATAAACTTATAAATAGACTGACTACCATACTCATATGTTAACACACTGGCTGTTCTCCCAAAATGGCACTGCTGCCTGCATGTGCTCAGTATTTCTATGCACATGCTACCTCTAGAAATGCTTCTTAAAGGTACATACAGACATTCTGATCTACATCCTCCCTCTTTGAGAAACGATCCATATACGAAATGACAGTATTTAATGACATGCAATTTACAGAAATGATCTTTTGACATGCAGTTATACACAACTAATTATTTGACATGCAATCATACAAAATCAGACACATATGAAATAATTATGTCCAAGTTGCTGTGAATTTTGCACTAGGTATGACATACAACCTGACCATGTAACATAAAAGTCAGAATTGGATCTAACAACAGGGGCTGTCTTCAATGAATGTTCAACTTTGGGGACATCTGGGACATCATCAGGAATGGGAATGGATACTGCAACCTGTTTTTTGATATGAGCATTGTCAGGGTTGCTCTGAGATTTAGAGTCTGTATCACAAGTACGATGCTGTGATATCATTTCTGATGCAGGAAGAAGATTTCTGTGGTTTCTCCTGTACTCTGTACCCTCAGATTCCACTAAGTAGGATCTCGGCTCTGTACATATACCTCTCACTTGACCAATTCAATCAAAGCCTTTTGCCGTTTGCATCCTCACTGTCTCTCCTTCTTTTGATGGATGAAGAAATCTGCTCTTTTTATCATGGACTTCTGAGAAGAATGCTTCTTAAAAAGTTGGGTTCTGGTTGCTCTACTGTATTTAGCATTAGGCACCAACAAACTAGAACAGATAGGCAAGGATGCTCTGGTTTGCCTAGATAGAAGTCTTTGAGCAGGCAAGCCAAGTAGGTTGCCCAAGACTGAGTAAATTCAAGAAGATATCAGTATTGTCACACTTTGACCTTTCCAGTAATTCCAATGCACTCTGTACTGCATGCTCAGCAAGATTGTTTGACTGTGGATATTCAGGACTGCTAGTAACATGGATAAAGTCCCACTCCTTTGCAAATCTCTAAAACAGCTAACTGGTAAACTGAGAACCATTGTCAGAACTAACTTTTTGTGAACTACCATGGACTGAGAAATGACATTTCATCTTAGTAATAACAGCACTGGTCATTAGGTTAGGTAGCAAATTGATCTCAAACCAGTTCAAATAAGAGTCTACAAACACTAAGTAATGTTGACTGATCCACTCAAATATGTCAGTTGCTACTATTGACCAAGGTAGTTCAGGAATTTGGCTTAGATAAAGTATCTCTTTTTGCAAATGTGGCTTAGTACTGCTGCACAGTGAACAAGAAGAAAGCACTTTACCAATGTCTTTTGCTAGAGAAGCCCAAAATACTAGTCCTCTTGCCCTTCTTTTGGTAGAATTGGAACTTGGATGGCCATGATGTAAAACCACCTGAATGTATTCATGCTGTAAGGAAGCAGGAACAACAACTTGTGGACCTTTGAAAATGATACCATCTCCCATTAGCATCTCATCTCTGTACGGAAAGTAAGGTTGCACTTGTGGTGGTACACAAGATTACTTTGATAGCCATCCTACATTGATGAAGTAGTTGTGCTTTTGCAGAGTTGGGTCAGTCTTTGTATGATCTCTCAGCTCATCAAGTCTCATGGTAGAAAAATTACGCAGTTCCATGACATCAAAGTCAAAATGTTCTGCATCAAGCTGTTCCGTGGTATTGCTGGGTAATCTGGATAAGGTATCAGCCAGATTAATAAGTTTACCCTTTGTATCAATCATTTTGAAATTGTAATTTTGCAATTTGATCATCATTATTTGTAGTCTTGCTGGAGTAGAACGCATAGGCTTCTTTAAAGTAGTGACTAGAGGTTGATGGTCAGTTTCTATCTGGATAGCTCAGCCATAAATATAATCATGGAACTTTGAACATGTGAACACAACTGCCAGAAGTTCCTTCTCAGTTTGAGCATACTGCATCTCAGTTTGGGTAAGACTTCTAGATGTATAGACAACAGGTATGCCCTCTTGAATAATAACTGCACCAGTTCCAAACTTTGAAGCATCAAAGGAAAGAACTACTGGTTTGTGGACATCATAGTATCTTAATGTAGGTTGGCTGGCAATTTGCTGTTTGAAGTTATCAAATGCTCTCTAATGTTGTTCTACAAATGACCATGCAACATTTGTGCATGTCAGCTCTCTTAAAGGCACTGATAACTCACTAAAGTCAGGGATAAATTTGCCCAAATAGTTAACCATACCAAGAAAATGCTGCAGAGCTTGGACATTGTCTGGAGCTGGCATCTCAAGAATAGCTAATTGTTTAGCAAGATTTGGTCGTAAGCTTGCACTGGTAAATAAATGATCTAAATAAATAACTTCTGGTAGTCTGAATTTACACTTCAGAGGATTGAGTTTAAAGTCACTTCACGTGTTCTGTCCAGAACTTTCATGAGGTTTCTGTCATGCTCTGCATCACCATTACCTCCAACTAGTAAATCATCAACTGTTATTGCATACGGGTAGCCTGAAAAAATTTGCTCCATTGCACACTGAAAGACTTCACTGGCAGAATTTATTCCAAAAGGCATCATCCTGAGGAATCTGTATATACCAAATGGGGTACTGGATGTAATCACTAGTGAAGATTTGCAATCAAATATCACTTGCCAAAATGAACTCTTGGAATCTAAGATAAAAAACAGTGGCATTTGGCATGAGGTTTGCAATTTCCTCAACTGTATGCATAGAATGATGAGGTCTCTTTTATGCCTTATTTAAGTCTCTTGAGTCAATGCATATTCTGATCTCATCTGAATTTTTCTTATGAGCAGCTACCATGGAAGACACTCACTCAGTTGGTTCTGTGACTGGACAAATCACACCTTGCTGCACCATTTTGTCTAAATGGACCTTAACTTTGTCCTGCATAGCTATTGGAACTCTTCTTACTGGTCTGACCACTGGACTGACCTCTGGGTCTACTCTCATGTAGTACACAACTGGAAGTTTGCCTAGCTTGTCGTCGAACACATCAGCATACTCTAAGAAAATAGTATCACTGAAGCTGGAACTGGGACATGTGCTTACATGATGTACTTCTTTGTTAAAATAAAGCAGTTTCATTCTTAGACTGTCTCTCAGACCTAATAATGACTGCATGGGTGTTCGGACTACATAAATTTGCAAGCTGTAACTTTTCCAAGCCGAATAGCATGAAAGCACTACTTAGGATTCAGTCTGAATCTCTTCACCTCCATAAGAAGCAATTGACCAAATTAAGTTGCTCACCAGCCCTTACTTTTACAAATATTTCTGCTGACATCACATTATTTATTTATTATTTATTTATTGCATTTGTTTGTCTGCTGGCCCTAAATGAGCCCATTTTCAGTGGAGGCCAGGGGAGAAAAGCTTCACATTTAAGTACATACAACAGTATATAAAACAGTTGTAGTGCATGAAATCAAATTGATAACAACAGTGAAGAATTGGTTACAATCATGGTATGAATGTAGAAATAGAAAATAGTATGCATTCATATAACATATGAAAATAAATAAATAAATAAATATATATATATATATATATATATATATATATATATGGATCTATCTTACTACGTCGACAAGTCAAAACGCCGACAACAAAATCACCGACACCACATAACCGACATTTCACAAACACGAAACCTCACATGCCCGACACACCATAATCCCGACAAGCAACAAACAAAACAAATCCCCGGTCCAAAAAGCACACACACAACACAAGCACACCAAAATCCTTACAAACCAACACTAAACCTCACATACACAACTACCTACAACCTTAACCCAAACCCTAACCCTAAGGTCCGCCACTATCGCACACTCACCTAACCCGCCCTAACCCTAACTCACTTAACCCGCCCTAACCCACAAACTATCACAGTCGCACACTTACCTAGCCCGCCTCTAACCCTAACTCACTTAACCCCCTAACCCACAAACTATCACAGTCGCACACTTACCTAGCCCGCCTCTAACCCTAACTCACTTAACCGCCCTAACCCACAAACTATCACAGTCGCACACTTACCTAGCCAGCCCTAACCCTAACTCACTTAACCCGCCCCTAACCCACAAACTATCACAGTCGCACACTTACCTTACTCGCACCCTAACGTCCGTCACTACCGCATACATACACAGCCTTTTCCCATGTCGATGTTCTCAGCGTCGGGGTTTTGATCCGTCGGTCTTCTCCGTTTTCGATCTTCTGGCGTCGGTGTTCTCGCTGTCGGCGTTCTGACTTGTCGACGTAGTAAGATAGATCCATATATATATATATATATATATATATATATATATATATATATAGTATTATTAGCAGTGAGGAGCATTCACTTAAGGGTAAGAAAAGAAGGAGACAGATGGGCTAAGTAGTAGGGATAAAGCAATGTATAGTGATAGCAGATGGAGTTAGTATGGTAGAAAGGAGGAGAAGATATGAAAGTAATTAAATGAAGAAGAATAAGGTTGCAGTGAAGGAAGTCAGGTTTCGGGGTTATTTGTTAGGGTGCAGGTGCATAGCCTTTGAGAAGAGAGATGTAGTCTGAGGGATTTTTTAAAGGAAGCATGATTACTGATGGCTCTGATTGAAGGAGGGAGATTATTCCATAGCTTTGAGACAGTAAAAGAATACAACATTTGGCCGGCTGAGATGTTAGGTTTATCAAGACAGTGACATTTTGTTTTCAGACTTAAGGGGTCGAGTAGTATGATACATGGTCAGTATGGAGAAGAGGGATGAGCAGTTTACTAGGTAGTAAATAAGTTTATGGGCAGTAGTTAATTGCAGTTAAATGAGGTAGTGAGTGAATTTGAGCCCATTCAGTTGATGCAGAGAGGAACAGTGGTGGGCTGAAAATTTTGCATTTGTTACAAATTTGGCATGTTGTAGCACAAGTTGAGTTTAGTTTTCAGGGAGGAATGATTACTGGTGAGGATGGGGGCACCATATAAGAGAGATGGAAGCAGGAATGATAAGGCAAAAGCTTTTTTGGCAGAGAAGCTAAGAAAATAATTGTGCCTATAAAGGGTACCCAGCTTTTGATGTTTTTTTGATGTTACTGTGGATGTGAAGGTCAAATGTTAAGTTATCATCAATGATGACCCCAAGAAATTTGGTAGTAGGGACGACTTCCATGATAGTGTTATTTTGGGAATGAACAGAGAATTCAGACTTGTCAACAGGGCTAGATTTTTGGGGGGTAAATATTAAGAGTTTTGTTTTATTGGGGTTTAGGGTGAGATGGTTCTGTGACATCCAGGTTTCAATTGAAGTAAATGTTTCTTGAGTAAGATGCTGTAGTTCAGAGACAGATTTAGAAGAGCAGATAATAGTAGAACCATGTGGATATTGGATAACAGTACTGTGGGTAAGAGTGGTATGGAAGTTGTTGCTGCTTAACATACAAGGCCATGTCAAACCCAGAGCTGTTGGACATGCTACACTTAAAGAAATCCCAATCCCTCAGAGCCACACGCTCCAGGGATCTAAACCTTGTCATCACAATAAACAAAACATGCTGGAGGGATAGGTTCCTGACCCAGAGACTCCCCAGACTCTGGAATAGATTGCCCATACATGTCAAGCAGAGTGCCTCTTTGGCCCTCTTCAAAAGGAACCTTGACGATTGGATGGGAGAAAGGGAATTCACCCCGGGGATCACGTCAGTCACCCTGCTAGACAGGGGTCCAGGGAAGTAAATAGTGTGGGAAGAAATAGCCAGGGAATTGTTATGGCTAGGCTTGTATAGGCACTAGGGCTGATAGCCTAGTGCCAACCTATGAACCTATGAACCTATGAACAAATATACTGAATAAAAGGGGACCCAGTATAGAACCCCAGGGTACCCCTGTATTTGTTCTGATGACAGGGGAGAAGGAATGCTGCCATATAGCAGATTGCTGCCTATTGGTGAGATAGTTAGAAAATTCGTGTAAGGTAGGGGGAGAGATATCAAGGCTGGAGAGTTTAGTAAGCATAAGGGAGTGAGAAACTGTGTCAAATGCTTTTGATAGATCAAGAAAGAGTGCAGGGACTATGGAGCCAGCATCTCGAGCTCTGTTTACTGTGTCCGAGAAGGAAATGAGAGCAGTGCTAGCGCTATGTCCAGGCCTAAAGCCATGTTGAGTTGGGGGGGAAAGGAGTTGGTATTTAACCAGGTAACCAAGGAGCTGATTGTGGATGCACTTCTCTAATATTTTGGAGTTGGGGGAAAGAATGGTGATAGGCCGGAAATTAGAGATGCCAGAGATGTTCCCACCTTTATGAAGTGGAAGAACAAATCCTTTTTCCCAGATATCAGGAATACATGATTCCTGAATGGACCTGGTAAGGAGAATGCTGATGGGGTATGCAACTGAGGAGGCTGATAGTTGTAAGAATTCTACAGGTAAGTTATCTGGGGCATTGGAACATGGCTTTAGTTTATGAAGAAGTTTTTGTATGGCGAAGGCTGGTATGGGTGAGAGCAAGAAAGTAGGTAGAGGAGTAGATGGGGAACATTTTCGTTAATTAATAATGCAGTTTGTGCCTTTCATTTGCTTAATAATACATTTGGTGCTACTTGTTAGATTAATGATGCATTTTTGTGCCTTATAAATGCGCTGTTTCATTTTCTTTGCCAAACAAATCATTTATGCAGTTTTCTTTACCTTTAGCTTGCTTCTGGCCCTTTTCCATTTGTCTGAGCTCTGTTTCACTCAACCAGCCTAGTCTGCCTTCAACTTCAACTCTGCACCTCATGGCTCATAGAAGTAGCTCTTCTAATCCCGGTTCTGACACCATGTAGCTTGTCTGGTCAGGATAAACCAGACGAACATCTGTGGGTTCTGTTCAAGCAGCTTTATTACACACAAACACATCAGAAATGAGGCTTTGTAACTTAAACTTAAAAAAAAACATATATACAGACTGACCACCACACTCATACATGTTAACACTCTGGCTGTTGTCTCAAAATGGCACTGCTGCCTGCACGTGCTCAGTATTTACATGCATGTGCTACACCTGGAAATGCTTCTTAAAGGTACATACACATCCTCTGAACTACAATACCTACCTCTCAAGTAAAAAAAAAACTACTACTCAAGCTCAAAGCCTGCTCCACATCAGCAGACAATCTCCCACTCCAGTACCTAAAACTCGCCTCTGACTCAGTTGCATAGCCTGTCAGGATTCTAATAAACAGGTCACTCTCTGAAGCCACAGTCCCTACAATATGGAAACTATCTCACATAACACCTATTCATAAAGGATGGCAATCCAAAGAAATCTCTAATTTCCACCCAATATCAGTACTGTCCCCTCTATCCAAAATAATGGAAAGGTGTATTCACCAACGAATCATGAAATATCTACTCCAAAACAACCTGCTCTCTCAAACTCAACATGGCTTCAGGCCAAATCACAGCACATCCACAGCACTACTATCCTTTACAAACAACATTAACAAAGCCAGAGGCAAAGGTCACCTAGTAGCAGCAATATTCCTAGACCTCTGAAAAGCATTTGATACTGTTTCACACACTTTACTACTTAACAGGCTATCCAACCTAGGTTGTTCCTTCTCCACATTCCAGTGGTTCCAAAGTTACCTCCATGATAGGAAACAAGCAGTTAAATGGTTAAACCAACTCTCCCCTTCCTACCAAACCCCATAGGAGTACCCCAAGGCTCTATCTTAGGACCTTTACTATTTAACATATTCACCAATAACCTCTTCCCCAGGAACATTAATAGAGTATGCAGATGAGTCAGCCTTAATGCACTTCCCATACCCTCCCTAAACTGCTAATCAAAACTCAGCAATCTTTCTCAGCATTTGAATCATGGCTTACAGATTTCCAACTCTTTCTAACCCCCCCCCCAAAAAAAACAAACTTATGACATTTCACCCCAAAAATACCACCTTCAACTCA
This sequence comes from Protopterus annectens, assembly GCF_019279795.1. Classification (NCBI taxonomy): domain Eukaryota; kingdom Metazoa; phylum Chordata; order Ceratodontiformes; family Protopteridae; genus Protopterus; species Protopterus annectens. The sequence goes on from NC_056728.1 coordinate 779,113,696, forward strand.
GGCTAACAAAATATTTATGCAGCCGACAATACCATCTTAGACATTGTTCAAGAAACTAAACTACTTGGTGTTATAATTGATGATAAATTTAACTTTGACCCTCATAGTCAACAAAATATTAAGAAAACACATACAAAACTAAGTATACTCCACAGAAACAGACAATTTTTTACTACTACAACCAAAACTAACTTGGTTAAAACCTTCCTGTTCCCATCACTTCTTTATGGTTCCTGTATACTAACCAGTCTGTAGATCTCCACCAAAACTAAATTAGAACACTACTACACAAAGCTGCAAAGTTCACCACCAGCTCTGTCATACACATCACTGTACATCACTCAAAGAATTAAACTGGTTAGAATTAACACAACAGCTTTCATATACAGTACAAACCTAATTACAACACACAACCTATTTTATAGGCCCACCGCCTGTCCAGCTCTAGAAGACCTAATACAACATTGCAAACCAAACAGACCCCTCAGATCTGAAGATAAAAACCTCCTTGAAATCTACAAACCCTCTAGAAACCCAGAAAAATATCTGTACTCACACTCTTATTGGTAAATCTTGGAACACCCTCCCTCCCACCCTACCTCTCTTTAAAGCCTTCCTAAAAAATACCTAAATAAATCATGGCTATGCACATGCATAACCCCAGGTTAATACAGTCATCCCTCCTATACCTCCTTCAATTACGTTAACATGTCTACTACCATTAAGCACTGTAAAGACTGGAAAAATGTATCATGCTACCCTATCTTTCTACCACCGTATAAACTAATCTAAACAGCACAAGTATTCTTCCAATTCAAACATGAAGAATGGTATTGTGCAAATATCCTATCACTGAGATAGTGACACTGTATCATGTTAAAAGTCTTGTCAAATTGATAATTTTGTGTAAAGTGTTATCAAAATAAACATGTATTCACAATATACTTATGTCTACTAATTTTGCTTATAACTCTTTGTGTGAAGTGTTATCACAGTTACCCTAGCAATGTACTCATTGTATACTTATATATTTGTAGTTTGTCACAGTTAAACTAGCAATGTGCTCACTGTATACTTACATATTCTAGTTTGTTTTTAAGTCTTGTAATTTTCTAAAACTGTGGAGCTTTTGTCCCTGGGCCTCTGCTGTAATCAGGTCTTGTGACCCAGTTGAACTATCCCAGTTAACAAATGTCAAATAAATAAATAAATAAATAAATAAATAAATAAATAAAGTGTTGGGTATTACATCCATGCCTGCTTTTATGGGACTGTTTCAAGTTGTTACTTCTTTTTTTTTCAAAAGAAGATCCATCAGGATCCAAATGATTTGTCATAATACTTAATAAATGATAAATGAATTTATCATTTTCAACTGTTCTCACCAACAACCAAACAAATGATATTAATGAGAGATTATATACCTCTTAGAATGTTGCAGGTTTCACATTTTCAGTGAAAAAGTTTAAACCTACTTCCACTTCATCTTCATTCCCAAAATTGAGCAATAAGCATGGCAAAAGGCTTTATTTTAATAACTTTATTAATTTTAGTTTAAACTGATGAGCTGTAGTTGAAAACATGCAGTCTATCCATCACCCCATATCATAGGTTACTCCCTGTCAGGTCTGATTTGTGGACACTACATGTAGTCTATTAATACAATGCTGCCATCTTGCAGTTGGTAAACAATTTGTGGAAAAGCAGCTAATTTCATCTGTCAAAAGAGAAGCAAATGAGTGGTATGCTAGTCTGTGCTGAGACGGGAACCCCATAAAATGTGTACTCTTTGCAACAAGCTGGGCAACAAGTATCTTAATACTGCAATGCATAAATGGAATGATTTAAATATTAAGAATAAGTAATAATTACATGATCAGTCATGACAGTGATTTGTACATGCTGTTCCCTGACCCTGTTCTGTCATTTTTTTTTCTCTAGGGAGAAAGAGAGAGAGAGGAAAAAATAGACAGAGGCAATGTATACTTTATTTTCTCAGGAAGGAATCAGATCAGTCTGTACTCATCACTGGTTATTACATTGTTTCATCATTTGAGCAAATTGCTTGAAAAATAATACATTTTCTTCAGTAAGTCACATTTAATGAGGAACATGTTCACAATGCTTTCAAGCTTTCAGCAACAGTTAATCATAACTGAAAGTGATACTGTGCATTTGACTTACAGCAGGCACTCATAATGCTAACATCTAGATATGGGCATTTCAATTGTAAACACTGTTATCAATCCACATACATTACATTTCCATGTCAGGATCTTCCTGTAGTGCTCATTCCTTAACCTCATACTGCAAAAAAAAAACATTTAAGAAGTTATACTTCCTACTGACTATTTATTTGCAGCATTTGAAGAATTGGTAACATCTTAAATGTAGTGCCTATCAATATATTAATTTTTGACTTACTGTTAGATTAGGGAGATTAAGCATATTTACATGGTTTTGCCCAACTTAAATAAATGTTCTTAGTGTCTGATAAGTAGTGTTTTGTCAAGTACAGATCAAAAAAGAGTTAAAAGAAACAGAAGTATGAATAAGGAAATCTAGCTAATGTGTATACTTTTGCAAAGAGATCTCCATTTATTATGGCACAGGGTTTCACATTTGCCTTTTTCATTGCAGACTCAGTGTGACACATAGTGTGGTCTTCTCCAACCTGAGCAGGTGACTGCATGTATGAAAGCATCACAGAAGTGGACCAGAATTTCAAGTCATTGATAGGATGAGCAGGGTGAATGAAGAAGTAAGTAGCAAACCTAAAGCTATAACTACCTTATGCTCAGTTAGGATACCATATTCTGTTGCCCTCCACAGAAGCAGTTTGGAAGGTGATGAGTACACATATATTTCCTTAGTGATAATATAAGTAGAAGGACTATATTTACTGCAGAGGTTTTGTGTAATGTCTGAACCACAGTTTCTAAGAAAGAGTTAAAGAAAGGCTTTTAAGACATTGGTAATCTCCAAACTCTGGATCCCACCTAGTTTGGGTTTGTAAAAGGCAGATCATGTCTCCTAAACCTGATAGACTTCTTTGAAGCAGTCACCAAAGCCGTAGACAAGGGTAAGGTGGTTCACACAACCTATCTAGATCTTGCCAAGGCTTTTGACACCATCCCCCACTCTGGAATTATAGATAAACTCACTAAACTAGGTATAAATCCCTATGTCACAAGATGGGTTGCCAACTGGCTCACTGACAGAACCCACACTGTGAAAGTAGCAGACTCCAAATCCGACTTCAGACCAGTGACAAGTGGAGTACCACAGGGTTCAGTCCTGGGTCCACTCGTGTTTGGTATCTACTTCTCTGAAGTACAGGCTAACACAGAAGGTCTTTGGCTAATGAAGTTTGCAGATGACTGCAAACTAGGAGCCATAATCGAAACTCCTAACAATGTGGACATCCTACAAAAGGGCCTCACTGAGACAGATGCCTGGTGTCAAAGCCATGGCCTCAAGCTCAATGCCAAAACGTGCATTGTCATCCCCTTTGGTAAAAACTCTGTACCCATGAACTACAACATAGGCGGTAGTATACTTAACACCGAAAGTGTGATAAGAGACCTTGGGACACAGGTGGACAGTAGTCTCTCCTTTGATAATCACATTGCCACAGTAGTCAGGAAATCCTTCTATGTGGCACACCTCATCACAAAAGGTTTCTCATCCAGAAAAAAAGAGGTCATTGTTCCCCTCTACTCATCACTCATTAGACCCATTATAGAGTACAACGCCCCTTTTTGGTATGTACCTCACAAGACATCCCCAACAACTGGAAAGGCCACATAAATACCTCACAAAGAGGATTACCGGCCTCAAACAGATGCCCTATGCTGACCGTCTCAAAAAACTCCAGCTTTACTCCGTCACATATCGCCTACTCAGAGGTGATCTCTGCCTAGCATACAAAGCTATGTCAAACCCAGAGCTATTGGACATGCTCCACTTAAAGAAATCCCAATCCCTCTGAGCTACATGCTCTAGGGACCTAAACCTTGTCACCACAATAAACAGAACATGCCAGAGGGATAGATTCCTGTCCCAGAGACTTCCCATACTCTGGAATAAACTAACTATCTATATCAAACAAAGCTCCTCATTAGCACTCTTCAAGAAAAATCTTGATGATTGGATGGGAAATAGGAAATTCACCCAGGGGATCACCTCTGTGGCTCTGCTCGACAGTGGCACAGGAAAATTATTTTCTTGGGTGGCAAAAGCCAGGGTACCTTTTTGGCTGGGCTTGTATAGGCCCCAGGGCCGATAGCCTAGTACCTACCTATGAACCTATGAAGTCAGTCTGTATGAAAGAAGTCGGCATAACAATCTCTGAAGTGAATGCAGCAGGGACTTGGGCATTGTTTAATTGTTGCAGTTTTATTACAAGACCAAGAAACTTCTCTTTAAAGGGAACAGAAATGGGATTTTTTTATTCAGTTTATTGACTAGCCAAGACTGATGACAGTAAACTTGGAAGTAGCTTTAACACCCACAAGTAAAATTTTGGCTTGACTTATTCACAACTGTAATTCCACAACAGTAGTAAGCCAGACCTGAGCTTTAATCAAGGTAGGGCATGACCAGAAAACCCCACTATGAATGAAACTCCAGAAATATGTTCTGTTTTTACCATACCTTGATATTCTGTATTACACTAATGCATCAGAAATTAATCACTCTATAAGTATTTAGCATTATATTTTAATTTGTTTCATCTAAAATGACTGTCATCAGACCTTCCATATGTCATGATTTTATTTATTTGTTTATTTTTCCCCAGGGTGCAGTTTGTGTCCCTTTTGTATGACATGCTAGAAATCATAAAGTATTTATTCCTCATTTATTAGTCATACTGCTGTGACTTAGTGACCTCATAGTCTCTAAAATCAGTGCCATTTTTTTTTTCACTGAATGACCCGGATTTGTGCTAACAGAAGGCTGCTTCATACATTTAAACCGTTTTCTAAATAAGCTATACAAAATAGCATTGTTTGTTAACTAGTGAAATTGAAGCCCTTAGCCAATTACTAAACCTTCACTACACTCTTCCTGGGATTTCAGACTTGTCAGTTCAGTGTAGCAGCTCTGCTATTAATTTTTTGGCTAACAATTCACACTCCAAAGGGATGGTTAGGGTTGCAGTATTTTTTCATATAGTCTTTAAATTACCAGTGATTACAATAGATAAAAGCACTTCACCGTCCAAAAATGACACCACGTATGCTACAAGAGCACTTATGTATGTACAGTTGCAGGAGAACTAACTCAGTACTGGTCTTTATTTATCTAAAGCTATATCTTTGGAAAATAACTTCACTTTAACTCAGAAAACCATAGTCTGATGATGGAAAAATGGTGTTGATCATTATTAGAACAACAGAGGCACACAGGATCATATTCCAATAGATCAGTTTAACCCTTCAGACTGTGCCAAGTAAAGCCCAAGAAACCAGACAAGCAATGTAATACATAAATGAGATTTAGTGTAGAATTAGCATTTAGGTAAACAGTATTCACCAAGCACTGAAGTAAACAGCAGAACTGTTGATAATTAAGCACAAATATTACAACTAAAAGAAAAACATGCACTATGCTAAAATAAACACTTCAAAGGAAATATCAGTCCACTTTGGAAAAGGCATACAGTTTGTAAAATGACACATAGATATGTTGCAGATGATAAAGAAATGAATGCATGAAATAAAGGTTGCATACTTATGCAGACAATTGAGAATTCATAGCATACAACCTAATCCTGAATGAAGTTTGCATGTGCTTCCATTGCCTCTGAGGGGTTCCTCCCACCTCATAAAAATCATGCTGTGTTTCCATTGCAAACTCACCCAGGAATGGATTTGTGTGCAGCAGAACAGACTCTAGATGGTGCCCTGTATGACGAAGAGTTATACAGACCAACCACTTTGGGCATCTACTGTGGTGTACAGTATCCTCAAGATAGAAACACAGTGATCACAGACTGAATGCCATGGCAGGGCTAGCCACTCAATGGTATAAAATATGACTGTATGTGACTAATGTCAACAAATGGGCATGGGTATTTGCTGGTGCTAAGTGGATTGTGGACCTGGCCTACTCCAACCTACTCCAGGGACCCATGCTATCAGTTAGGGGGGGGGGTGGATGTGCCCCTATTGGCTAGCGTGGGTGCACCATAAAGCCCTGCAGCCCTAGGTCAATAAGCTACTAGCCAGCTAGAGTCCAGTTGCCCAGCCTGGGTTATCTGGGATAGCTCTGTTGAGCAAAAGCTTGATGTAAATCCAATCAACCTGCCAAACAATATCCAAGAATTGCTACACTCAATGTATGTTCACTGACAGGACGAGGCTTGGAAGTGGATGATACGATGGTAAGGAGGAGGCTGGACATTCTATGTATCCAGAAGACAAGATAGAAGGGCAGTTCAGCAAAGCCACTTGGCTTGGAATCCAGAGTCTACTACTCAGGAGGGGGACAGGCTAGAAATGGTGTAGAATGTGCAGTGAGGGAGAGGCTTCAGAAGACAGTGAGGGACATCATCAGATTTAGTGACAGACTCGTGGCAATCACACTCCAGTGTAATGATAGGGCAGTATTCATAATCTCAGCCTATGTTCTACAGCAGGGTTATAATAGTGATGAAAAGAGTGCATTTAGACAGCAGTTGTATGACCTAGTAGATAAAGCAGGACATCATGAATTGATGTTGATAAAGTGTAACCTGAATGCACATATCTGGACAGACAGCATTATATGAGGACTGCCTGGGTCCACATGGGTGAGGCAACAAGAATAAAGAAAGAGAGGCCTTCTAGATTTCTATCTGCAAATGGCTTGATAGTGACCAATACATGGTTCAGCAAGAGAGGCATTCCCAAGATCACATACAAGACTGGCCAACATACAACTCAGCTAGACTTCCTCCTAATAAGGAAAGAGCAGGGGGTAGAATTAGTGATTGCAAAGTCATCCCCAGTGAAACAGTCAGCCCACAGCATAAACCACTGGTCGCTACATTCAGCTTCAAGCAGTGGTCAGAGAAGGCTCTAACATCAACAGAGATCAGGTTGAAGACCTGGAAATTAATTGGAGAGAAAGTACAACAATTCAAGGAATTACTTGGGGCTCTAGCATCTCAAGAAGAAGAGGAAATATGTGGAGGAGAAGAATGGCAATACCTCAAAACAGCATGTGTGAGAACTATATAACAGATACGCAGCTGAGCCGGGTATGGAAATAAGGTACATAAAGAAAGCTGGTGGTGGAATGCAGAAGTCCAGGAAGTCATCAAAAAAAAGAAGGAGTACAGGAAGAAGTGTGAGATAGAAAAGATGGATCAGGCTTGGAAGGACTACTGGTTGGCTAACAAAGAAGCTAAAGGAGAAGTTGCAATAGCAAAAGACAATGCATCTGAAGCACTCTACCAGCTTCTGGAAAGTGACTCAGTAGATGACACAAAGAAATTCCAGCAGGTTGCAAAGCAAAGACAGAAAGATAAAGAAGATAATCATACATCCTTCATAAGGCATGCCAGCTACAATCATTAAAAGCAGATAGGAGTACTTCCAGCAGCTTCTGAACAAAGAAAACCCAAAGAAGCTGTACTGTCCCAGACACAGCCTATGATGAAATAATAGGAGGAGCTCACCACAGAAGTAAGAACAGCACTAAGGAAAATGGTGTCATGGAAAACAGCAGGCTACATTAAGGTCACAGCAGATGTGACAGAGATGAGCTAGGGGAGAAACGGCTCCTGAGAAAACTCATATCAGTATGGAGAGAAAAGTGTATGCCAGATGACTGGAGAGTAAACATACAAATATGGGCAATACAGAGGTATCAAATTCCTGTCACACTGAATGAATGTTCTAGAGAACATGACTGATGAATATGCAGAGTACTAGAAAGTAAGGCACAAAATGATCAGTTCGGATTCAGATCAGATTCAGTTCAGGATGCAGCACAACTGACCTGATGTTTGCAGTGCAGCAGATACTTGAGAAGAAACTATCAATCAGGAAAGAGTCCAGCTGGGCATTCCTAGGCATGGAGAAAGCATATCACAAAGTCCAAAAAAGCTGACTTAGGCAGTCCTGCAGTGGTTTGAAGTACCACACACACACTGGTAGAATTAGTACAGGCTATGTACAAGGACCCAATGACTCAAGTACAAATTCAGTCTGACAGTGGGGTTTAGCTCTAAGCCTATTGCTGCTCATACTCATGATAGACTACATTAGCAAAGAGGCTGGAGCAGACAGATCAACAAAGTTGTTCTATGCAGACAATGTGGCATTACAGGCAGATTCTGAGGAAGAACTTCAGCAAAGGATAGGAAAATGGAATGCAAAATTGACGGCAGATGGGGTGAACCTGATTAGAGATAAGGCAGTTGTAATGACAGAAAATGGGTGAAATCATAAGAAGCTAAGAATTGAGGTAAAACAAAAAATAGTGAAACAGTTTAACAGCTTCAAGTATCTGGGAGTGGTGACTTAATAGAAGGCAAGTCTGAATGGGGAGGTCAAAGCTAGAATCAGAGGAGTTGCAGCCAACTGGCATAAAATGCCAGGGATAGTGTATGATAGAAGAATGCCAAAGAAGCTGAAAAGTAATGTGTACAAAACAATGGTGAGACCAGTACTACTGTATGGCACAGAAACCTGGGCAGTAAAGGCAGAGCAGTTCCAGAAGTTAGAGGTGATGGAGATGAAGTGCCTGAGATGCGTGGTAGGATGCATATTGTGGTACAGATGAGGAAATAAGGACATAGGAGCAGAAATCAAAGAAGCTCTAATTGCAGAAAAGGTCAATGAAAACAGATTACAGTGGTTGGGTACTTCTGTGGAAAAAGATAAGACAATCTAGTGAATGTGATTTCAGTCAGACAGAAAGCATGGTAGAGGAAATGAGGGCATCCAGCAAAGAGGTGGATGGATTATGTGACAGAAGACCTTCCACAGTCAGACATGATTGTCTAAGAAGGTAGGAGAGTGACAATAAATATATAGAGAGAAAGACAGTTGGCACAACACCCCAAGCCCATATAGAAAATGGTAAAATAGGAGTTGAAGATGATGATGTTGCCATCTTACAGGAGGATCAGGAATGACTGATGGCTTTATATGCAGAGCAATACCTGTCCAGAAAAGATACCACAGCACAGACACTCATATATTTAACTGTACACGTGCCCTAGGTTTACAGCTGTAGATGTGCACACAGATAGCATAACATGCAAGTAAGACAGAGCCAAAACCATGTAGGATCATATGGATAGAAGTCAGAATAGTACCATAACCCCTACAAGTGGGAGGCAGACATCTGTACACTAAGCCACATTGCAACCATGAAAACTATTGAAGTACATGTTAATGCTCTGTCAAGGTATCAGGAAAATGTTCATGCAGCAGCAGCAGATGGACATCACTGTATAAACACAGGAAACTGCAAGCAAATGCTACTGAAATGATAAAACACAATGTGCCATCTGTGGATAATAGTCATGCAAGCTGCATGTACAATACAATCTTACATGTTTACTATCCCTGATATGCTACAGTTACATGTACCAGTACAGCATACACAGTGGTTTCTGTTATGGTTCTGTGCAGTACTCATATGGTGACATGGGCCTACTGTGACAGCTGGACATTAGTAATGTGATATGTCTTATACAACACAGGACAATGTACATGCAAGCCAAATAAGGTCACATGTTCCATAAACATAGGGAATATACACATATATCACTGTACTGTAAGTGTGGTACAAATTATCAAACACTTATCAAATGTAAGCTGATGCTACAGCAAAGTAGCTCTGCGGGTTGGCCGTACAACTGTCACCAATACATGCAGTCATGCATCAGACATAAAGATGGATGCCATGCCTACTTGTACCTAATTTGCAGGCATTGATGTGGATGTTGGAATGTGACTGATAATGTACATAAACATCTAATGCACAATAGCCATTATCAAGCATGTGTATAGGGAATAAGGATGACTGTGGCATGTGCAGCTAAGTACCACAAATCCATGTGTCAATGTATGCATTAACATACCACATGGGCAAAATGCTGATTACAGTCAATCAAGCACTGGCACATTTGCTGCAGCATATGGTTACTGTATGTCAAATGGATGTGTATCTATGTGCCTCAAATGAGGCACACAGTAGCAAATGTGCAATAAACATTAGTGCATCAACACTTCATAAAACCAGTTTTTGTCTTGCACATGTTGGGGAATGGAGACATGGAAATGCATATGAGAAAGAAAATGTCACTTCATAACAGCAATGAATACATATGTACAACACACACATAGCAGAACATGGCCTTAAAAGGACTTGATAAGAATGTGCGATACATGTGAATGTGCCATACAGCAATGCAACACTGTATTTTGGGGATAAACTGTATCAACAGGTGAAAGTGATGCACAAAGAAAAGTTATAGCATAAGTCCTGGATAACATACACAATATCAAAAAGTGTGGAACCCACTAAGAGTACACAAACACAATGTGTGCAACTATGAATAGACATTGCAGTGCTGCAACCCAAGAGAAGTCAATGAGGACACACAGAGCCACAATCATTTGGAAAAGACATGCACTTGTAATGTGGCACAATGTAGTATGGTAGAATGACTTGGACTGTGAACAATGCATTCTGTGTGGAAGCACAACATACAGGAGTTAGAGGCACACATGTAAACATAGGGATGGAGAACAGCAGCATATAAATGGTACATGTGCCACTGATGAACATATTAGTACAACTACCACAGTACTACCATTGGTCCCTGACATGCATGAGATCCAACAAAGAGATTCACTGCAGAAAGGGGAAGAAACTCCCATGTGAACTACTGTCATTAACGTAGTTATATATGGCTATCCAACAGTACCACATGAAAAAGGAATATGTTTGCATGGAGCACCCCCAACACAGTGTGAGAAAAAGTAGACACATGACATGACCTAACAGCATTGCCACTCCACAGTTACGCATACACTGTTGGTGTTATGGTTGACAAAACAGTGCACAGAAGATACAGAAGGTCACCTATTTAACCAGTACTGTTACATGATAGTAGGATATACATATTAGTTTGCATTTAATTTTGGAGACTGGTAGTCAAAATCTGCATAATTTGCAAACATTGTGGCTCTATTTTGATCTGTTGCCAATGTATATAGCCACATGAACAGATGTTGCTGCTCCTACCCCACTCCTGTCTCCAGTCTTCCAGTTGATGTATCCACTCTATAATTAATGCTCGATGCCTGGCTACTTCTTCCTCAGTTTTTAGCAGACAACAAAAAAGAAATAGCATCTAAAAAGAAAAGTGGCATCATCAATAACAAACCTAAGCAACTAAAGACATAATGAAACTGGTCACCAAGATTTCACGTGTACCCCTTTGTACTGATTTACATATATATTTAAATGCCACCAACATTATAGAAAGATACTGTTAAAGGATTTTATCTAGGAGGGAAAGAGGACAAGTGGGATAAGTTGATCCTTCCAGTAGAACAAGGTGGTTTAGGATTACCTGCTTTGAAGAGGTATTTTACAGCTATACAGTTAAGGCTCATTTACATAACACTAGCAGAAAGCTATAGTTCAAAGTGGAAAGGGGAAAATCAAGAAATAAGTAGAGACTGGGATTTTGCATTCAGATTCTTAAGGAGAATAACAACCGCCATACAGAATATTATTTATTTATTTATTTATTTTTATTTTACATTTGTTTACCGGGAAAGTCTGACTGGACACAGTTTTTTTTCAGCGGAGGCCCGAAGAGAAAAGTGTAACAAATACATGCATTAGAGAAACAAATACATCCAAGTGAGAAGCAAATACATACAAGGCGGTGGCTTAAGAGTCATAAGTACAGTAACAGTAATTTACATTAAAAAAGTTGTTTATATTTAGTGGATATATCCAAATGATTATTTACAGATAAAGGTAAAACTACCATTAGTGGCAGACCATGCTAGTAGAGTAATAGTAATGATAATAGTGTGAAAAGGAGGAATAGGATATCCAGGGGAGTTGCAGGTGTAGGGCCAGGTGTTAGTAAGGTGTGTTTTTAGAAGTTTTTTTTTTAACTGAAGTGTTGAGGAGTTAGCTACTACTGAGTTTGGTAGATTATTCCAGTGTTTGGTGATGTAGTTGGAAAAAAGTGATTCACCTGCTGAATTGTTAACTTTGGCGGTGTGTAGAAGTAGTTTTTTGCTGGAGCAAAGAGGTCTTGAGGAGGAATATGGCTGAATGATATCTTTGAGCACAGGGTTTTTTTCTGACTGCTAGAGTATTTTGTGGGCAAAGGTAAGTGATTAAAGAGAAGAAGTTGAGGGAGTTCTAGCCACTTGAGCTGCTTAAGTGATGAGCAGTGATGTGACCTGTACAAGGCATTAGTGGCAAACTTGGAGATTTTATTGTAACAGGCTTTGAGTCCGGCTAGGTCTGCCTTGCAGAGGCTGGTTAATATTGGAGAGATGTACAGGAGAGGAGGTGGGTTCTAGCAATGGTGGCTTTTGTGTTATTTGTAAGAAACCTGTCGTTTCTATATAGGAGACCAAGGTTTTTGTGATTTTTTTAATGGTTTGGGCAATGTGAATATCAAATTTCAGGTTATTATCAATTTCCACTCCTAGTAACTTGATATGGTTTGTTGGGCTGATAATAGTTTTATTTTAGAGAGGATACTGAAGGTTGTGGATGGGGAGGTGTGTCTGGTTGAGTAGAAGAGAAGAAGTTTTGTTTTGTTTGGATTTAGGATGAATTGGGAGCCAGTGAACCAGGACTCAGTGGATAAGAAGGACTCTTGAGTAATGGTATGAAGGTCTTTGAGGGAGGAAGAACAGCATATCAGGGTAGTGTCATCAGTGTACTGAACCACCGAGGCCTGGAGTGCAGCAGAATGGAGCTGGTTGGTAAAGAGAGGAAAAAGAAGGGGGATCAGGAATGGAGCCTTGGGGGACCCCTAAGCTGACAGGGAGAAGGAGGGAAAGGTCTTGTTGCTAGAGGACAGCCTGTTGACATTCTGTTAGGTAACTTTGGAACCAGGTGATGGTGAGGTAGATGAGGTTAAGGGAGGAGAGGACATTGATGAGTTTGGAGTGGTTGACCATGTCAAAGGCCTTGGAGAGGTCCAGGAATATGGCTGATACAAATTTACCATTTTTTCTATGCTGGTTAACTGTGTTAGTAAAGGACAGTAGGGTTGTGGTGGTGCTGTGAGAGCGGTGACAACCGTTTTGGTTATTAGATAAGAGTTATGTGTAAGGAGATAGTCCATAAGTTGGGTGTTTATGACCCTTTCCAGAATTTCTATAGAGGGGATGAATGGCAATTGGGTGATAATTTATTAGTTCAGGTGAGTTACCTCCTTTGTGTAAGGGTAAGATGTGGGAGATTTTCTAGAAGGTGGGATCATAAGTTTCAGATAATGACCAGGTTATAAGTATGGCTACAGGGTATGCAATTGCTTCTGCTGCAATTTGCAGGAATTCAGCAGGGAGATTGCTGGCAGGAAAGTAGTGGGCTTTAGTATTTTTAGTACTTTTTTGATGGTGTTAGTGGAAATTATATTCATAAAGTAGCAGACAGTATTCTAAGAACTAAGCCAACTTGAGAATGGAGAAAGGAGTTTCTGCCGTGAGGGATGACTGCAATCTGGAGTACATAGAATAGGCAAGAGAGGGCTGGAATTTACTGGAGAAAACTGGCAATGGGTCTCCTACACATGATCGAAATTCCAAAAAAGCCGATTCTCATATGGCCGAGACCATATGATCAACTTTTGGAATATTGATCATGCAGAACGGGCATCTCCATATAGTGCAGAATGGGATGATTTCCATTTCTGCATGTAGTGTGATATTGGAGTTTGTATATTTAAGTTGTGGGGGGGGGTGTAGGGTGCTTGCCCCACTGCTAGCAATGTATAGGTAAGTTTTTTTTTTTTTTTGTTTGTTTTACAATGTTTAAAATTTCAAAGTTCAATGATATGGTCTCGGCCATCAAAAACTACTCCAAAGCCAACTTCATGCTTCTTAAGATAGAAGTGGCAAACTTCACGACACCCATGCAGATGGAAAATAGAGGTACGACTGCTGAATCTTACATAAATGCACTGTATAAGCACATACACGAGTGCATGGATCGTGTCATCCCCAACAGAACCAAGATGCTATCGTACAAAAACAGGAAGCCAATCTGGTGGTCCCCTGCCATAAACAAACTCTACAACAGAAGGAAGAAGTTGTTGCAGAAAAGAGTAAAATCCCAAAACTGGAGGAACTCCCTGGTCAGTCTCAGCAAGAAGCTGAGATCTCTCATAAATCCTCCAAAGCCAGTTATGAAAATAAAATCACCACTGATTCCAAAGACAACTACAAAGCATTCTACAGCTATGTCAAGAATCTCAATGGCAACATTCAGATTTGCTCTGAGCAACAGCACAATGGCACTAAATATACAGAACCAACTGATATTGCCAACATCCTGGCAGATAGGTTCAGTGCTAACTTTACCCATCCTTCACCCTCCAAACGGCCCATCTTAATTCCAGAAGAATGCAAAGCCCCACACTCTCCAAAGCCAAGAACACAGCATCCATGGGACCAGACAACATCCCAGGCTGCATACAGCATGAAGTACAGAACAAACTGGCACCCACCTAAGTTCCATGTTCAATCATAGCCTCACCTCAGGCTATGTGCCTACTGAATAGCGCACAGTGATGATTATCCCACTCCACAAAGGGGGTGACACCACAGACCCCAGAAACTACCGCCCCATTAGCCTGACAAGCCTGGTCTGCAAGGCCATGGAACGTATCATCTTGAAGCTTATAAACAAAGACATAGGTAACCTCTAAACCCTGGACACCACTCAGCTTGGGTTTGTAAAAGGTAGATCATGTCTACTAAACCTGATTGACTTCTTTGAAGCAGTCACTAGAGCTGCAGACGAGGGCAAGGTGGTGCACACAGCCTATCTTGACCTCGTCAAGGTTTTTGATACCATCCCCCACTCTGGAATTGTAGGTAAACTCACTAAACTGGGCATAAATCCCTATGTCACACGATGGGTGGCCAACTGGCTCAATGACAGAACCCACACAGTAAAAGTAGCCGACTCCAAGTCCAACTTTAGACTAGTGATGAGTGGAGCACCACAGGGTTTGGTCCTTGGTCCTCTCCTGTTCAGCATCTACTTCTCTGAAGTGCAGGCTATCACAGAAGGTCTTTGGCTAACAAAGTTTGCAGATGACTGCAAACTGGGAGCCATAATAGAATCAACTAATGATGTAGACATTCTACAAAAGGGCCTCACAGAGACAGATGCTTGGTGTCAAAGTCATTTATTTTTATTTTATTTTACATTTGTTGACCGGGCTAGTCTAACTGGATACATGTCCATTTTCAGTAGAGGCCCGGGGAGAAAAGCTCCAAGTATAGGCAGTGACATGGCATACATAGTATGAATGAGTAACATGAGATACATTACATTATTTAGATTCTACATAAGTAAACTTGTACAGAGTTGTTTAGTTAAGGCTAGGCTAAGATCAAATACAGAGAACAAAACAAAAATATTTTTTTTTTTGGCATGTTTTACAGACGTACAAACTTAAGATGATATCTTATACAGTAGAGTGGCAGCACTTTTAGAGAAAGTAGACTCATATCGAGTACTAAGAAGGGAAAAAAACTTGATTAGCTACTAGTTAGAGGTTAGCTTACTAGTTAACACAGGTAGGTATCAGAACAACAGAGCAGAGAAGTATAGGGAGAGCAAGATGGGGAATGAGATCTTAGTCAAGGTTAGAGCAGGGGCATAGCCAGTGGGTTTTAAGATATTCTTTAAGATATTTTTTGAAAAGCAGTGTGGAAGAAAGAGTTGAGAGTTCATTTGGAAGCTGGTTCCAGGCTTTTCCCACTGTGTTAGTGAATAGTGAGTCCCCAGCCTTGTTTTTTGATTTAATAGTGGAAACTAGAAGCTTATTAGATGAGCGTAGTGTTGCAAGATTTTTGTATGGGGTAATCAGATTGGTGAGGATTGGGGTATTCATGGGGTGGTAAAGGATCTTATGGGTGATGGTAAGCTGTTGACAAAGTAGTTGGTTCTGCAGTTCTAACCAACCCAGTTGGTTGAAGTTGTGACAGTGATGGGTTCTGAAAGGGGAGCCAGAAGCGAATCTGGCAATGTTAATATAGCTAGTTGCAAGTTTGGTAAGGTTGGTTTTTGATAGATTGGTTTATATGGCAGAAGCATAGAACAGGGTGGAGATAAGGTGGGTCTGGGCAATAGTAGTTCTGGCTAGCGGCGTAAAGAAGGGTTTGATTCTATAAAGGGAGCCTAGTTTTCTGTTGACAGATTTTATAGTAGTATTAATATGATCATCATAGCTGTGGTTGTGGTCTATTGTGATTCCTAGGAGACAGGTTGTAGTATCTGGAGATATGCTAGTTCCATTGTTAGAGGTTACTGTAAAATGAAATTTTTTTGATGTTTGGGTAGGTGTAAAGTGCAATAATTTTGTTTTTTGGGGTTAAGGAGGAGGCAATGTTGCATGAACCAATTTTCCACAATATTAAATACTGTTTGGGTGAGGGTCTGGAGTGAAGTTATGGATTTAGCAGAACATATTCAAGTTGAATCATCTGCATATTGTATACAGGTGGCTTGTGGAATTTTGGCATTTAAATCATTAATAAAAGCTGAGAAGAGAAGGGGGGCTGAAATAGATCCTTGAGGTACTCCATTGTTAACAAGGAGGTGCGTAGATAGATTATTATCCCAGAGCACTGTTTGCTGTCTGTTTTCTAAATAGGATTTAAACCAAAGTAATGCCTGTGGGTCAAGAGATAGGGCTTTTAATATATCTGTAAGTAGGTGATGGTTAACCATGTCAAAGGCCTTTGACAGGTCAATGAACAGTGCAGAGGAAAGAGATTTATTGCTACGATTTTTATTTATACAGTCAGAAAAGGATAGAAGGGCAGTGGTTGTACTATAGAATGGCCTGAAACCATGCTAACAGTTTGCAAGTAAGTTATTATGGAGAAGGTGGCCAAGTAGTTGTCGGTGGATGCATTTTCCCATTATTTTTGCTACTGGAGAGAGTAAGGCAATTGGTCGAAAGTTAGAAATCTCAGTAGAAGTACCACCCTTATGTAGAGGGATGATGTGGGAGACTTTCCAGATGGAAGGGATTGTACTTTCTGTAATTGTTCTATTTATAAGGATGGAAATGGGGTAGGCAATGGCTTTAGCTGCTATTTTCAGGTATTCAGCTGGTAGACGGTCAGCTGAGGGGGTATATGGTTTTAGTTTTTGAAGGAGAGGGCAAATGAGGGATGTAGGTACTGGTTGTTTATGAAAAGAAGGAACTGGTATATTTGTGGTGAATGAGCTGGTAGTCACAGGGGGTAGAGTATTAGCTAGAGTTTGAATGGCTTCAGTAAAGTAGTTGTTGAAGGCATCAGCAATTTATTTACAGGTATTATGGGTGATACCTGATGGGGCTGGAGTTTTAGAGTGCCCTGGCTGAAGTAGTTTGTTAATGCCAGACCAGAACTTTTGTGGTTTTTGCTGGTGGGTTTGTTGGAGGTGGAGGTAATGGTATTTTCTTAACTGTTTAAAGTAAAGGTGGTCAGACAGGGTTTTGAGGCTCTCCATTTGGCCCAAATTTTATTACGTAGGATTATCTTTTGTCTAGTTTCTTTTGTGAGCCATGGGGCAATTTTGGTCCTTAATCGAGTAGAGCGAGAGGGGGCATGGTATTCAAGGATTTGTAGGA
This sequence comes from Protopterus annectens, assembly GCF_019279795.1. Lineage (NCBI taxonomy): Eukaryota > Metazoa > Chordata > Ceratodontiformes > Protopteridae > Protopterus > Protopterus annectens. Next base: position 779,131,544 of record NC_056728.1, read on the forward strand.
ATATAGTATTAAAGTAGGACACTGCTTCATCAAGGTGAAGATTATGTAGTGGTGACCAGTCACATGCTTTAAGTTCATTTTGGAAGCTTTCTGGATTAAAGTGTTTTTTAGAGTGTGAGGTTTTGATAATATTTGAATTGGGCCTATGGTTTTTTTTGTTTAATTATATAGGTTAGAGTGTGGTCACTGATGTCATCTGGAAGGGTACCTGGTTTATATGTGTCAGGATGGCTGTTTATAAGGATCCAGTCTCGGGTGGTTTCCTTACCGCTTGGTTTATGGATTCTAGTAGGGGTGGTTATTATTTGGGAAAAGCCATATAGATTTATGTGGGTGATAGGATTAGTGTTGCTGCTGGTAGTCCAGTCTATGTTAAAGTCACCTAGCACCATGGTTTCCTGAGGTAGGTGAGTAGAGAGGCAACTGAGGATGTTTTCAAGAGTATTGATATTATTTCTGGGGGGGAAGATAGGATCAGATTATGTAAATAGATTTACAGTTGTTGATTTGAAGTTTATCAGTAAGGGTTTCAACATTAGAATCTGAGGGTAGGCACACATGGCAGGAAATCAGTTGAAGTTTTGATTTATAGAGAATGGCTACACCCTACCCTTTTTGATATTGTGGTCACATCTCAGGATATTATATCTAGGTAGGGTCATTTCCTGATCCTGAGTTGAAGGCTTTAGTCATGTTTCTGCAATACAAAGGATATCGAATGAGTGCACTTCTAAGAGTGCATGAAGGTGGGTAATTTTGTTGTTAATGCTACGGATGTTGAGGTGAGCTATTAGGAGAGAGTTAAAGGGTCGTTTTGGAGTAAAGGTAGTCTGAGAGGTTTGGTTATGTGGGTCATTGGTGCTGTTATTATTAGGTCCAGGGTTCGTATGAATATCTTCATCTAAAAGGGGGTGTTCTTGAGGTCTTTGTGTAATCTTTAGAATTTTGTAATAGTTACTTAGAATTTTCTTGTCTTGGAAGTAAATAATATGGGCAGATCTGTGATACTTTGGAAGTATATAGATAGAAGTGGAAGTTATGTTTAAGTGGTTGAGGGAGTTTACATCAGAAACTGATTGAGTTTGCAGACAGGTGTGGTGATGTTCAGTAAATGAATAATGTTCATAGAAGGTTAGAGTGTAGGGTATAGTTACAGCAGCTAGAATAGTAGTTAAGAGTAAGAGGTTTGTGTATTTTGACTTCTTTATTAAGGCCATGAGGAACTGTAGGTGTAAGCTTACTTTAAGGAGTAGTAGGAAATGGAGGCGGGGCAGTTAATTAGCAGACATCAGTGATTGGGTGATGAGAGGATGGGGTGTGGTTGCAGGAGTATATGGTTAACTGCACTGGGGGTGGGTGGAATTTGGGGGTAGGGTAGGGGAGCGGAGTGAGCCCACAGGGTGAACAGAGTGGGAAGAGCCAAAGAGTGGAGGTGCTACTGTTAACAATCAGAAACTGTAGCAGTAGCTACAGCAGAAGGTAGGGTAGACAAGCTCATTCACCTTTTAAGTGAAAAGAAAAAATAAACAGCAATCTAGGCACTGTGGAATGGATAATAATGAGTAGGTTAGCAGTACACGGGAACAAAGAGGATCTAGTACTCTAAAGATCCACTGGAAGTTGTAGAAACAAAAAAAGTAGGATGTAGCCTGAGAGCAGGTAAGTAGCGCCACCTAGTGGCAACAGGGGAAAAACACAGGGATACCTACTACACTTGAAGGGAGTCTAAATGGGCACATGGAAGAGGATAGAGGGGGAAAAAAGAACAAGTAAGGCAATAAGGGAACAAGCTGGCTGTGGTCAGCTGCTTTCACGTGGAGGGCAAGAGAAAAAAATAACTATAACAAGTTAAAAGGTAAAATTTATATTACAATGCTTAAATATTATTACTTTAGTAAACATGCACTAAGTCTTCCTTTGGTAAAACAGAAGGCATTTCTGAAGAGTACTTTGGGTGGTAGAGACTTCTTCACTGGTTATCTGGAGGTGGTGTTCATTAACAGGATTAAGTTCAGGAATAAGTTTAGACTTCTTCACTTGGGAAAAGAAGAGAAAAGTGAGGGAGCAACCGGACAGGAGTCTGGAGAAAAAAAATGGAAAAATGCACAAAAATTACAGTCAGAAGTAAATACAATGGGGGAAGGTGCATAAAGGAGTGAAAGAGTAGTAGAGATACAGGACAGACAGGTTAGGAGGGAGGTTTAGCTCAGAAAACGTTTAGTTATGTACTTACCATAACTTTAGATGTTTGGGATCCATCTCGCCTACATTCTGTACTGATGGGTTCGGAGCCGATCCTCGGCTCCGACTCGGCACGCTATGCTATAGAGCGAAGTCTCTTATTGGCTGAGCTATACTATATCCCAGGATGCACCACCACTACTTCCCCAGATCTTCTTTGTCCGCACTCATGCACACACACATAACTGTTTATATAACATTGCCAGATGTTTCAAGATGAAACGATAGTACTCGGACCATCCGGTCTCTTCTGATTTCCAAGGCAGGGGGAAGGAGGGTGGGTTATTAGGAATGTAGGCGAGATGGATCCCAAACATCTAAAGTTATGGTAAGTACATAACTAAAAGATGTTATGTGATCCTATCACGCCTACATTCTGTACTGATGGGACAGCATCCCTAGCACCTGATTCCTGGGTGGCTCACTGGAAAACACTCCTGAGAACTGTGGAACCAAATGAATCTCGCCCCCGAGATGCCACATCCAATTTGTAGTGGGAAATGAAGGTGTGCGGAGAAAACCACGTAGCCGCAGCACAAATGTCGCTAATGGCAAGCTTAGAATGGAATGCTATTGAAGTAGCCATAGCTCTTGTAGAGTGAGCTTTGACCGAGGTTGTTAGCTCTCTATTAGAAGAGGAATAAGCCTGACTAATACAGTCCCTGATCCACTTGGCAATAGTGACCTTTGTGACGGCTTTGCCTAATTTATTGTCCGAAAAGGACACAAACAATTGATCTGTTTTCCGTGTTTGTTGGGTCCTATCTAAATAAAATCGCAATTGTCTGTGAACATCCAATGTGTGGAAGATGTATTCTGCTTTGTTTGAGTACTTTGGGAAGAAAACTGGCAGTTCTAATGACTGTTGCAGGCAAAAACTGGAACAAACTTTAGGGACAAAGGATGGGTTAGGCCTGAGGGATACTCTATCTTTGTGAAAAACCAGGTACGGTGGTTTGACAGATAGAGCTTGAAGCTCTGAAACCCTTCTGGCTGAAGTAATCATGACCAGAAAGGCAGTTTTCCAAGAAAGAAATTTCAAATCACAGGTTGCTGCCGGTTCGAAGGGTGAGGAGGTTAAGGCACGTAATACCACATTGAGATCCCACGGAGGAGCAGGATGAGAAATCGGAGGTCGTAAAAGCGCAGCACCTTTTATGAAGGTTTTACACAATCTGTTGCTCATCAAAGGTGGGTTTATAGATTCATGAAAATTGGAAATAGCTGCCAATTGGACCTTGATGGTAGAGACTGAAGAACCTTGATTGAATAGGGAAGTTAGAAACTTCAGGACTTCTGACACCGGGATAGTGATGGGATCTAGACCCCGGAGTTGAGCCCAAATAGCAAATCTCTTCCATTTGCTATTGTACAATTTCCTAGTGGCAGACTTGTGGGCCGAGGATAAGATACGTATGACTTCCGGGTCTAAAGTATGATTTCTGACTATAGTCGGAAGAGGAGGAGCCAAGCTGTTAACTTCAAAGAGTGAAGGGACCGATGGAGTTGCCCCGACTAATGAATTAATAGGTCCGGGATCTGATCCAGGAACCATGGACTGTCCAGTGCATACTTCCGAAGATAGGGAAACCATACCTGACGAGGCCAGTAAGGGGCAACTAAAATCATTTTGCTCCCTGAGTGAGACGCCTTTTGGATCACTCTGGGAAGGAGGGGAACCGGAGGGAAGGCGTATAGCAAGCCAGTGGGCCAGGGATGGGCTAAGGCATCCATGGGAATCTCCCCCGGAGCTGGAGTGAGAGAGAAGAATTTTCTGCACTTCGCGTTCAGCGGGGTTGCGAAAAGGTCGCAACAAGGAGTTCACCATCTGCTGAAGATCTGAGTTGCCACTGCATCGTTCAGAGACCACTCATGAGGAGAGAGAATAGTTCTGCTTAGTCTGTCGGCTATCACGTTGGATTTCCCAGGGATATGAGTCGCTACCAGAAAACGTCTGGTCGCCAATGCCCATTCCCAAACTCTCATGGCCTCTCTGCAAAGGGGGTAGGATCTGGTCCCTCCCTGCTTGTTCAGATACCAGACTACTGACATGTTGTCGGACTGAATGGCAATTACGCCCTGAGGGAGGTAATCGTGGAGGGCTTGTAGAGATAGAAGCACCGCCCTCATTTCTAGAATGTTGATGTGAAGGAGACTCTCGTCGGAATGCCAATTGCCTTGGACTGACCTGCCCAGGTAATGCCCCCCTCCACCCCATCTGGGAGGTGTCCGTCGTCAATGTGGCCGTAGGAGGAGGTGGAACGAAGGGTCGTCCCTGATCCAGATTGGAGGACACCAGCGGAGGTCCCGTTTGCAGGTTTCTGTGATCCGTATTAGGTGACTGAGAGGGAGATCCTGAAAGGACCACTGGGTCGATAGGAGCCACTGGAGAATTCTCATATGCAATCTTGCTAAGGGGACTAGGAGAACAGTGGCTGACATGGAGCCTAATAGTTGCAGGACCATCCTGGCTGGGGCTTTGGATTTGGGAAGCAAGGCTCGGACTTGAGCCTGTATAGTCTGTATCCTTTCTATAGGAAGACAGACCCGCATTTGGTTTGAGTCTATCTCTACTCCGATGAACCTTATGCGCTGAGATGGCAGCAACACAGACTTTGGCCAATTGAAGGTGATTCCAAGGGAAGTGCCTAGTGATATGGTGGCTGCTAGGTTCTGCAATAGTAGACACCTGGAGGTGACAGTCAGGAGCCAGTTGTCCAGATACGGAAACACCTGGAATCCTAGACTCCTCAGGTGAGCAGTCACAACCGCCAAACATTTGGTGAACACCCTGGGGGCTGTGGTGAGACCAAAGGGCAGTGCGCAGAACTGAAAATGACTGTCTCCCAGGCTGAAGCGCAAATGTCTCCTGGACGCCTGATCTATCAGGATGTGATAATAGGCGTCCTTGAGATCTATGGAGCACATCCAAACACCTTTCTCCAGCAGTGGGAGAATGGATTGTAAGGTGACCATTCGGAACTTGGACTTCTTGACCGAACGATTTAGGTTGCTGAGATCCAAAATGGGCCTCAAGTCCCCGGTCTTTTTTGGCACCAAAAAGAATCTTGAGTAAGTCCCTAATCCGATCTGGTCTGCGGGGACCGGTTGGATGACTCCTTTTTGAAGTAGCTTTGAGATTTCGAAGGCTGCGATTTCCCGTTGACTGGGTGGCGGGTCCGGGATTTTCCTGGACGGCGGAGGGGGGTGTGAAAAGGAGATGGCGTAACCTCCGGCGATGATTCGAAGCACCCATCGGTCCTGAGTGATACCCTCCCATGCTTTTAGGTGCCTCAAAATACGACCCCCGACTGGCTCCGGAGCTGCACAGTTGGGCAATCCTTCAGGGATTGTGGAAGGCTAAAGAGCCATGAAAGGAGAAGCGGTCTCCAGTGTTGCGGGGGCCTCTGCCGCCTCTGGGACGGCGTCTTCCAGAAAAATGTCCCCCTCCTCTGCCTCTAGAAGGGGGATTGTCCTGCTGCGAGGGATAAGACTTCTGTGATTTACGGAACCACATTTTCCCTCCTCTTTTAGCCTTGGGGTAAGGCCGAAAGGGAGTGGAAAACCATGCCCCTACGGCAGTCAAAGTCTTACCTTCTTGCTCACAGCGGGTCAATGTGTCCTTTACCTTGGGTCCAAACAAAGAGGACCCATCAAAGGGAGCATCGGCAAAGGAAGACTTAAAGGCTTCCGCAAAATAACACAGGCGGAGCCAGGCTTGCCTCCGTAGAGCAACACCGGTACCCGCCACTCTACTCGCCCCCTCGGCTGCATATAAAATGAACCTCATGGACGAGTTTGATATCGATGACAGAGTAGCCAACTGAGAGCCAACTGTCTGGGCCAGCTGCTCAGGTAGGTTACCCAAGAGGGTATCTGAAAGCTCCTTGATCAGATCCCTCTGAAATCTAGTGAAGTGCGTCAAATAGTTCAGGGACCTTAAAGTAAAGGCCGCTGAACTGAGGGTGCGCTTCCCGTATTGGTCCATGCTCCTAGACTCCTTATTAGGAGGATGGACAGACGTCAAAGCCTCTGCTACATCTTGTTTGGTAGCAGATGCCACCACCAGGGCATCTACAGCCACACCTTTGGTCAGAAACTCCTTCTCTGGGGGTGCTGATAAGAATTTATTTGGGTGAGCCGGCACCGGTTCCACAGAGTCTGGATGCTCCCACGCCCTTCGACAGATCAAATCTAAGAGCTCGTCGAAGGGTGGAGACACCCAGGAGGCAGAGGGCTGAGCCCCGAAGGCCTTGAGGAACACCGACTCATCAGCGGAAGGGGGTTTGGAATGCCAGCCGCCTCGTTGTTTGAGGGCTTCCAAGATGTCTGCAAAGGAGACATCATCCGAGGATGACTTAGGGGACCCCTCCGCATCATCAAGATCGGTGTCCGACGTGAGAGACTCATCGGGGGAGTCGACGTGCTTCCTCTTGCACAGTCTTTTCCTCGGGAGTTCCTCCAAAGAAGCTTCAGAGGGACCTCCAGGAGGGGGGGGAAACCCCACTGGGGGTGACCTCAGGCCCCGGGGCTCCACTGTCTAGTGACAGGGGGACTACAAAAGACCCAGTCTCCATGTGTAGGGAAGGTGCCGGTGAGACCGTGGAGGTAGCCAAAGAAGATTTGGCCAAAGCACTCCTCATGGCCCTGAAGGCCAGAGGTCCAACCCCCGGGGCCACAACAGTAGACAGCACCCCCGCAGCCGACGCACCGAGAGGAAGGCTCGGAACCGAAAACATCGGTCCCGAAGCATCCCCCCCGGGGCCGACCGAGGAGGTCCACATACCAAACTCTGACTCGAAAGCCGGGGTTGGAGTAAGGGTCGGAGCCGACCCGAAAACCTCCATCGGCTCCACCAGCACCAGCTCCAATGGTGCCGAGGCTGTTGGAGGAGGAGCCAGAACTACAGGGTGGGCCATCGGCTCTGAAGCCGATTGGGCTGGAGCCGAAACTAATTTCTGGAATACAGGAGACTGAAACAGTCTTTGGAGCACCCTGTCGATGTCCGAATCCGACATCTTGGAAGATCGGGAGGAGACCGACCGGGTCCGAACAGACTTCTCCATCGGCTCCAAAGGACTGGGGGACCGGCTCCGAATAGACTCTATCAATATCGGTGCCGAGGGAGATTCCATAGCAATTTCCCTCGGTGCCAAAGAGGGCTTCGGTGCTGAAGGGGAAGAGTCTGAGCCGGCAACCCTCATCGGCTCCAAAATCAGTGGAGCCGATGAAGGTGACCCGCCTCTCGAAGCCCCAGCCATCGGCTCCGAAACCAGAGGAGTCGAGGCTGGAGGCATAGAGGCAGACCGTTCCGCCCTCGGCTCCGAAGTCCGTGGAGCCGATGGAGAAGCCTGCCTAGATTTCTTAGTGGTCGGTTCTGACGAGCTGGTCGGAGCCGACGATTACTTTTTCTTAGCTGGAGAGGAAGAGGAAGATAAGGCCTCTTCGAAGGAGGGTTTGATAAGCCCTTTTAAGATCAATTTATTCTTCCTCTCTTGGAGGACCCTAGAGGAAAAAGCGTGACACACGCTGCAAGACTCCTGAAGGTGTTTGGTGCCTAAACAGTACACGCATAAGGAGTGATCATCCGTGATGGACATTTTGTAGTTGCATCTCGTGCATTTCTTAAATCCTGAGGGTCTATGCTCCTTAGACATAATGCTTGTAGACTACTCACTATATCAGAGAAAAAAACACAATGTATGTAATTCAGCACAAAGATTTACACACAATAAAAAACTTTTTTTTTTTTTTTCTTTTTTTTTTTAAACGCGAGGCAAAAGCCCAAGAAACTTAACAAATAACGAATACAAATACACCAAAAGGAGGGCCAAGAACCCTCTAACTAAAACAGGTACTTGACCTCTCCGAAACAACAAGAAGACTCACTAAAGAATGAGGGGAAGGCCCCTCTAACTTAAACGGAAACCTTTCCCTGTCCACACACAAAATTTACCACAAAAAATTCACAAAAAAGCAATTATACACAAAGATAGCTGTTAAAACAGCTTTTGGGTAAAGATTAAAGAATTTCCTGACAGAAAAACTCTCAGAAAAAAAGCACTTAGCTCAGCCAAGTTCGAGACCACGTCCTAGCTTGTAAGCGGCAAACGAGATCTGGGGAAGTAGTGGTGGTGCATCCTGGGATATAGTATAGCTCAGCCAATAAGAGACTTCGCTCTATAGCATAGCATGCCGAGTCGGAGCCGAGGATTGGCTCCGAACCCATCAGTACAGAATGTAGGCAAGATAGGATCACATAACATCCTCTTTTACCAAGACATGCAGTAAGTCACTATGATCTTGTGCCACTAGTTAGATATTTGTTGTAACTCATAACGATTAAGCAACATGATAGCTACAACAAGAAAATCAGGTTTAGGCCAGCATACCCAAGCAGTAGTGACCATTAACGCTAGCCTACACAGTTAGTTCAGCTTCTAAATGTCCACGTACATTAACAACAGACAGAGAGAAAAAAAAAGTATTCAGCAAGCTCACAGAGTAAAGGCAATAGTATACTATCACAATATATAATAACATAACGCTCACTGTGAGCTGGACATACAGTAAAATACTTGCAGACTCATAGACAAGTAGCATTAAGCAGGGATAGTGTCTTATCACAATATATAAAAACTTAACGCTAACAGTGAGCTGGACATACAGTAAAGTATTTGCAGATTCGTAGACAAATAGCGTTAAGCACTTACAAATAATTCAATTAAATCCTCAGTTAGCAAGTAATATGAGGCAGGCAAAATAAGCAGATCTAAACCACAATCAAAAGTGGGTTCCTTAGTCAGCTCTCGCAACAAGCGAAACCAGCGTAAAGCACGTTTTCCTAATAAACATGCTGAGATAACAAAAAACAGTGGTCCAGAAACAAGCAGGCTAGCAGTACATAACAAAACCAAAAATATGGTTAGAAAAACATTTGCATTACTTCTGGAGGTTTTGCACTTACCGAGAAGGGCGATGAGCAGCCAGACCACAGGGCCCCTTACAGTGGATGATACATGCACGTAGGCAGGTTTAAAAATGGCGCCACAGACACCTCCAAGCAGTTATAACTTTCAGAGGGAGGGTCGAGAAAGGGGGAGGGGTTAAGGGAGGAGGGGGGTTAGTTAGAGCTAGAGAGGGGAAAAGAAGGGCGGGAAGAGCCAAAGAGTGGAGGAGCTACTGTTAACAATCAGAAACTGTAGCAGTAGCTACAGCAGAAGGTAGGGTAGACAAGCTCATTCACCTTTTAAGTGAAAATAAAAATTAAACAGCAATCTAGGCACTGTGGAATAGGCAATAATGGGTAGGTTAGCAGTATAGGGGAACAAAGAGGGTCTAGTACTCTAACAATCCACTGGAAGTTGTAAAAACAAAAAAAAGTAGGATGTAGCCCGAGAGCAGGTAAGTAGCGCCACCTAGTGCCATAGGGGAAAACTACAGGGATACCTACTACACTTGAAGGGAGTCTAAATGGGCATAAGGAAGAGGATAGAGGGGAAAAAAAGAACAAATAAGGGAATAAGGGTACAAGCGGGCTGTGGTTGGCAGCTTTCACATGGAGGGCAAGAGAAAAAAATAACTATAACAAGTTAAAAGGTAATTATATTAAAATGCTTAAATACTATTACTTAAATAAATATACACTAAGTCTTCCTTTGGTAAAACAAAAGGCAGTTCTGAAGGGTAATTTGGGTGGTAGAGACTTCTTCACTGGTTATCTGGGGGTGGTGTTCATTAACAGGATTAGGTTCAGGAATAAGTTTAGACTTCTTCACTTGGGAAAAGAAGAGAAAAGTGAGGGAGCAACCGGACAGGAGTATTAAGTCTTCCTTTGGTAAAACAGAAGGCAGTTCTGAAGGGTAATTTGGGTGGTAGAGACTTCTTCACTGGTTATCTGGAGGTGGTGTTCATTAACAGGATTAAGTTCAGGAATAGGTTTAGACTTCACTTGGGAAAAGAAGAGAAAAGTGAGGGAGCAACCGGACAGGAGTCGAGAAGCGCGACAAGCAGCCAGACCACAGGGCCCCTTACAGTGGATGATACATGCACATAGGCAGGTTTAAAAAATGTCATGGCCTCAAGCTCAATGTCAAGAAGTGCACTGTCATCTCCTTTG
>NC_056728.1:779446903-779626903 GCF_019279795.1 Protopterus annectens
CAGAATGCATGATGCCATGAAGCCAAAAGCCTGCAGAATTTTTCTTGCAGATAACTGGGTCTTTGTTGCCAACATTTTGAAGTAAGAAGTCAGTTGCCTTTGTTTGTCTGGCGTGAGATAAGCCATCTGGGCAGTTGTATTTAAGTTTGCACCCAGGAATATTATCTCTTGAGAGGGTACTAGCTTTGATTTCTTTTCGTTTACTGTGTACCCTAGGCAAATTAGTAATCTTTTGACAAACGTCAGTTCCTTTAGTAGAATGTCCTTGTTCTCTGCTTGAATAAGGCAATCGTCCAAGTAAGGGTATATCTGAATTCCTTTTTGTCTGCAAAATGTAATTACTGGTGCCAGGCATTTTGTGAAGACCCTGGGTGCAGTAGATAAGCCAAAGGGCAGTGCAGAGAATTGGTAGTGAATTGAGCCAGCTATGAATCTGAGGTATCTTCTGCAAGATTGTCTGATTGGAATATGTAGGTATGCCTCTTTTAGGTCCAAAGTTACAAGCCAAGCTTTCTTGCCCGGCATGGGCAGAAGCTGCTGCAGAGTCAACATTTTGAATTTTGGAACGTCCAGAAATGTATTTAGAATAGACAGGTCCAGTACTGGTCTCCAGGCTTTGTCTTTTCTGGGTACCAAGAAAAGTGTTGAGTAAAATCCTTGTCCCTGCTCTTGGTGTGGTACTTGCTGAATGGCCCTCATGTCCATGAGGGATGAAACTTGTTTTTGTGCCTCTGCCTGTTGATTGTGTGGCAGGTCTGGCATACCTTTTGCCCTTGGCAGGGTGTGAAAGTGGAACCTGTGGCCCTGGGACACTATATTCAAGACCCATTTGTCCTGGGTGATCATGTGCCAATTTTGAGAAAAAAGTGCTAGTTTTCCCCCAGGGGGGCTGTCAAAATATAAGTGTTGGGAGCTGGCAGAGGAAAGTCATTGGGACGGTTTCCTGTATGGCTGTGATTTGTCTTCTCTGCTTTTGGAGGTAGAAGCGCCCCACTGTTTAGGCCTGTATGAGCCCTGGGGCTGGGATCTGCCTCTGGAGCGTCTGTATCTGCCTCTTTGTGGCCTGACACTGGAAAGGACCAATTTCTTGTAGGCCAGTTCCTGCTAAATCTGGGTGACTGTACCTGTAAGAAATCCTTTACTGTTTGCATAGATTTCGCTTTGTCCTCCATTTTCTTCAACACCTCCTCTGCTTTAACACCAAATAAGGTATCATGGTGTAATGGAGCATCTAATAATTTTGCTTTAACATGATCAGGCAGATTCTGTTCCTTTAACCAAGCATGCCTCCTAATGACAGAACCCGTAACTGCAGCCCTGCAAGAGGCCTCCAGAGAATCAAAACCACATTGCACTGTATGCTTTCCCACTTGTTCAGTTGCATGCAATAAATCATGTATTTCCTTATTTTCTGCACAATCAGAATTTGACAACATTTTCTGTTTTAGCAGTGACATTAAGTATTGCTGATATTTAAGAATATGAAATTGACAATTTAAAGCCCTCACAGCCAAAGTAGCAGAAGTGTAAACCTTTTTTCCCCATCTGTCTAGTGCCCTTGAATCTCTATCAGAAGGGATAGGGTTTTTTGCAGTAGAAGCCTTGACCCCTTTGGGACCCTGAGAAATAGTTTCTGGGTCAGCAGCAGGGTTTTAATAAAGAAATTTATGTGAATCTGGAACCCTGTAGTATCTGTCTTGTTTAACAGGGGCAGGAGAAAGGCCAGACTCTGAAAATACATCATCTACAATGTCTAACACAGAAGAAATAGCCAAAGGCCTGTGCTGAGGGAGTAAAAGAAAATCTCTAAGCCTTTTCTTAGATTCTAAGTAGTCTTGGCTCTCCCAGTGGAGGTGCTCCCTCATGGTATGCACGGTTTCCCCAAAAGAATAATCCTCAGGCGGTGAGGCTGAAGGGATAGATTCTTCAGCATCAGAATCCTTGTAAGGAGAAAGAGAGTATTCCCGTTCATTAGAGGAGTGTCAGAGGAAATGGAAACCTGATCTGAAGATTCATATTCTGTCTCTTGCCTAGGCCTCTTGTCAGGAGGGGGATGAGAACCCCTGATCAAGGTAATTAGGTCTTCGGCCATTTTGAGCATCTATTTTTTAGGCATGGTAGTCTGTCCAGTAGAATGCTGTACTTGTTTCTTTGTCTTTAGAACTGCTTTAGTCTTTGCTTTGGAAGCTGAAGTAGGCTTTACATATAACTGTGTAGGTGTGAAAACACCCTCAGAAGCCGATGCCTGCTCAGCAGCTCCGGACCCATCTGAAGGAATAATTTCCAAGTGTCCAATACCTTGAGTATCCAGAGGCCTAGCTGGCTCCACGTGGGAGTAGTCAGCGGCCTGTGGCTCGGAGGTAGCGGGCGCCAGGGGCTGCGAATGCGCCTCACTGAGAACCGGCAAACCAGCGACTGGCTTAGTGGAAGCCTCGTCGTCGGTTTTGGACCTCGGATGCCTGTCCTTATCTTTTTCCTTGTGCTTTTTATAAACTACGGTCGTCAGCTGTTCCGACGGCATTATATAATTGAATCTTCGGCCAAAGTAATGAAAGGCAAAATCGTACCGAAGCTTAATAGTGCGTTGGTTAAATCTAGCACAAAACAGACAGCTAGCAACGTTGTGATCAGGGCCTAGGCAAGGAATACACTAAGAATGAAAATCATGAGGTATTTGCTTCCCAGAAGAACTACAATTGTTAACTTTTTCTGACATCGGACTGGAGCAAGAAAAAAGTTCCCCCAACGGGGTACTTAGCTTTAATGACGACTTAGGATCTGAAATTCGTTTTTGAAAATCTCAGGAGTCGGCTGACCAGCACTTGTGAACTGCTTTTGCTTCGGGCACCGTGCGGCAAGAAAGACTGAAGAAAATGGCGTCTGCTGCATCTTTTATACCCCTGGCGCACTGACGTCAGGGAAGGGGTGACAGCAACCGACGCCGGACCTAGACTTTGGAATTCAGGCTGACTGCGGGTAGCCTGCCAGCAGGATAACCCAAGTGTAATGACTGCAACAGTGAAACACGATGAACATCTTTGCTTGACATAGATGGGTAGCTTGTTCCAAAGTATTGGAAGTCTCTGGGACAGGAATCTATCCCTCCAGCATGTCATGTTTATTGTGGTGACAAGGTTTAAGTCCCTAGAGCGTGTAGCTCGGAGGGATTGGGATTTCTTTAGGTGTAGCATGTCCAACAGCTCTGGGTTTGACACAGCTTTATATGTTAGGCAGAGATCACCTCGGAGTAGGCGATATGCTATGGAGTAAAGCTGGAGTTTTTTGAGGCAGTCCAGTGTAGGGCATTGGTTTCCTCAACATCTTTTTCACAGAGAGAAATGGGATGTTTTCATAGAGTGCATTGGGATGCATGTCTTTCACAAGTGTTTCTGCTTTTGTTTGTTCATAAAGCTAGTCAAAAGAAATGCCAAGGACAGCATGTAAATACAGCTCAAAAGACTGTTACTAACAAGCAAGCAAGCAACAATACTAAGACTTCACAATATAACAAATACTGCAGTTTAACCTGGCTGGACTAGAATCTGGTACACTGGGCAATTTTTTTTCAGTTTCTATCTGTAAGCCACATTTTAAACTACTACATATATACACATGCGCATATACATTTATACACATTAGCTAATGCAGATGCATAAAGTATATCTGTTGGGCAAAGGAATCCTTTGTCTAGCAGGTGAATACAGTCTTGACATTGTGTCCACTTTTCAGGTGTCTTCCTGATATTTTGTTACAGTCTCTCTCTCTCTCCAGTGTCCATTTCAAAAAGACTTCTAGTTCTACTACAGATTTTTCAAAACTCTCTTCATTGCCACTCCTGTAAAACTTTCCAGTGGCTTTCACAACAATCCACCAACTATTTTGTGACTTACACAATTATTCTTCCAATTATTCCTAGTGACTTCCACAATTATTCTCCCAAACCTCCAAAGCATCCTTAGTTCATCTTTCTTTAGTAGAAAAACACCCTTCTAATGATACAATTCTAAACCACATGGGAATAAATTAGAAGTTATGTACCTACCATAACGTTCCATGTTAGTTGTCTTCTCTCGCCTTCTTTCTTGCTGGATGGGTTCGGAGCCGATCCTCAGCTCCGACTCGGCACTTGCTAAGCTCGAGAGCTAATTTTACCAGCTCGAGGCAACCCTATATCCCATGATGCAAGGCGGAGATTACTCAGATCTCGTTTGGTAGCTAAAGAAATAGCAGTATTTTCTTCCAACTTAAGAAGAGGAAGAAAATAAGGATACTAAATAACATCATAACCCTCTAGAAAGGATCAACATAATCTAGTGACACTAGGAGTTGAACAGCTAGAAAAAGGTAATAACGTCTTAATAGAAGATGTATAATCTTCCCGGTCTGACCAGGCTAGGGGGATGGAGGGCGGGACGCAAGAAAGAACACGAGAGAAGACAACTAACATGGAACGTTATGGTAGGTACATAACTTCTAAATGTTAAGTTGTCAATCTCACCTTCATTCTTGCTGGATGGGACCGCGTCCCTAGCACCTCTATCCTGGGTGGCTCAATGGAACAGACTCTTGAGAACGGTGGAACCAAAATTTGCTCTGTCTCTGGAGACCAAATCTAACTTGTAATGTGAAACAAAGGTATGAGGAGAGGCCCATGTGGCTGCAGCACAAATAGTGTCTATGGGAAGTCTAGCTTGAAAAGCTGTAGATGTAGCCAGAGCTCTGGTAGAATGAGCTTTTGGGTTAGAAACCAACTCTTTGCCTCTGAGCTGATAAATGTAAGTGATCACAGAAGACAGCCATCTAGATAAAGTTACCTTAGAAACTGGAAGGCCTTTCCTGTTCTCTGCATAGGATAGAAATAGTTGATCAGATTTCCTAAAAATTTTTGTCTTATCCAGATAATATCTGAGCTGACGGTGAACATCGAGATAATGTAACTTTTGTTCAGCTCTATCAGAATAGTTCGGAAAAAATATTGGAAGATCAATGGATTGATTTAGGTTAGTTTGTGATGCCACCTTTGGTAAGAAAGACGGATTAGTACTTAGGGACACCCTGTCTTTGTGGAATATTAGATAGGGAGGGCGAACACAGAGAGCATGAAGCTCAGATACTCTTCTGGCAGATGTAATGGCAACTAGAAAAAGTGTCTTCCAAGAAAGCAATTTCAAAGAACAGGCAGCTGCAGGTTCGAACGGGGGAAGAATCAAGGATGTTAAAATTAAATTTAGATCCCACTGTGGTGGGGGGTCTCTAATCGGAGGTTTCAATAAAAAGATACCTCGAAGGAATGCCTTGCAAAGTTTATGTGACATAATGTTGTGGTCCAAAAAGCCTATATGAAAATTTGAAATGGCTGCCAGTTGAACTTTCACTGTGGAAGAAGAGGATCCTGAATGAAAAATGTCAGCTAGGAAAGTCCAATACCGAATGAATTGGAGCAGTATAGGGGTCTATGTTCCTAGCTTTTGCCCAGAAAGAGAAACGTCTCCATTTACTAGTGTAAATCTTTCTGGTAGAAGATTGTAGGGAAGCTACTAAGATATCCCGTACAGGATTAGAAATCATAGGAAGCCTGGCTAAGGATGGAAGTGGAGCAACCAAGCAGTGAGGTTGAGAGAGGGTATGGATTGGTGCAGTTGACCCGACTGGTGGGTCAGAAGATCTGGAACCGGGTCCAGATGCCATGGCTGTACCAAGAGGTAATGATGTAGGAACGGAAACCATATCTGTCGAGGCCAATAAGGGGCAATGAGAATCAACTTGGCTCTCAAAGCGGTTGCTTTCTGAATTAGCTGAGATATCAGCGGAAAAGGTGGAAAGGCATAAAGAAGTCCCCGGGGCCAATCTTGGGTTAGAGCGTCTCTGGGGGGATGGCCTGGAAGGGGGAAGAGAGAGATGAAGTCTGGGCATTTGCTGTTTTGAGGTGTAGCAAAAAGGTCGCAGCAAGGAAGACCCCACTTCTGAAAAATTTCTTCCGTCACTGACTGACTGAGAGACCACTCGTGAGGCATGAGAATAGCTCTGCTCAGTCTGTCCGCTATGACGTTGGATTTCCCGGGGATGTGCGTTGCTATCAGAAACCGGTGAGAGGAGATTGCCCATTGCCAAAGTCTGAGAGCCTCTCGACACAGTGGATAGGACTTGGTTCTGCCCTGTTTGTTTATATACCACACTACGGACATATTGTCCGTTTGGACTGCAATAGTTCCCAGGGGAAGAGAGTCGTTGAGGGCTTCCAACGTTAAAAGCACTGCTCTCATCTCCAGAACATTTATGTGCAGATGGTACTCAAAAGGTTGCCAAGTGCCATGGACCATTCTGCCCTGATAATGCCCCCCCCACCCGATCAGGGAGGCGTCCAATGTAACCGTGGCAACCGGGGCAAGAGGAACAAATGGTCTGCCTTGATGGATTTGAGGGGACGATATCCACCAAGTCAGATGCCTTTTGCAAGTTGGAGTTACTATGATCTGGTGACGCATGGGAAGTTGGTGAAAGGACCATTGGGTGAATAGCATCCACTGTAGAAGCCGCATGTAAAAGCGGGCGAGGGGAGGAAGTGTTATGGCGGCCGCCATAAGACCCAGTACTTTCAGAGCAAATCTGGCCTGAATTTTGTTGCTGAATAGAATCACTTGGATGTGTCTCTGAATGTCCAAGATCCTTTGGTCTGTCAACCTTGCAGAAAGTTGTACGGTGTCCAATTTTGCGCCTATAAAAGTAATATATTGACAAGGCGACAAGGCAGATTTTTCGAAATTTATAGAAATTCCTAGCCCTCTGCAAGTATGAATGGTGTAATTTCTGGCTTGGAGAAGCTGATGCCTGGTGGTGGCAGTGAGGAGCCAGTCGTCTAGATATGGAAACACCTGGAATCCTTGACGTCTCAGGTGAGCCGTAACCACTGCAATGCATTTGAACACTCTGGGGGCTGTAGTGAGTCCAAAGGGCAGGGCTCTGAACTGGAAGTGACTGGTCCCCAGCCGGAAGCGGAGAAATCTTCTGGAGCGTCTGTGAATTTTTATGTGGTAGTACGCATCCTGAAGATCTATCGAGCACATCCAATTGTCCTTGCCCAGAAAGGGCAGAATGGACTGAAGCGTGACCATCTGGAATCTTGATTTCTTTACAAACTTGTTGAGTTTGCTGAGATCTAATATTGGTCTCCAGTCTCCTGTCTTTTTTGGAACTAAAAAGAACCTTGAGTAGATTCCGGATCCTATTTGGTCCGCTGGGACTGGCTGGATGGCTCTTTTTACTAGCAGTTTTGATATTTCTAGTACTGCTAATTCCCTTAGACCGGGTGGAACGTCTGGAAGGGTTCCCTTTTATTGAATTGGGGTTTGAATTAAGGGAATTTTGTAACCCTCGGATATAATTGACTGTACCCATTTGTCTTGAGAAAGGGAAAGCCAGGCTATTGGGTACAGCGATAGTTTTCCCCCGACTGCTTCCGAAGGCGGACAATCGGGCAACATCTCAGGGATGCTGGAAGGGTTTGTCAGAAAGAGGCTCTCTGCTACCCTGATTCTGCGGACCACCTCTGCCCCTAGGGCGGCGTCTATTATTGTTACCCCCTCTGCCTCTGGGGGTAAACTGACTTCGTGCGTCAGGCGTGACTCCTTGAGATCTGCAGAACCACATTTTCCCTCCCTTCTGTCCTTTGGGGTAAGGTCTAGAAGGGGTGGAGAAACGGACTCCTACGGCAGAAAGAGTCTTGCCATCTTGTTCGCATCTAGTCAAAGTGTCTTTCACTTGAGGACCGAACAAGGTCGAGCCATCGAAGGGGGAGTTTGTGAAAGATGCCTTGAAGGGGTCTGCAAAATTACAAAGCCGCATCCAGAACGCCTTAAAGCCACTCCTCTGCCTGCGGCCCTACTCGCTCCATCGGCTGCATAAGAAATGAGCCGCATGGAGGAGTTAGCAATGGAGTTAAGGATTCCTAGCTGTGAGCTAATCTCATCCTGAGACCCAGCAGCTGACGGATCCTGTAAAACTTCTCCCAATTCTTTAAGAACGTCTCTTTGAAGTCGGGTGAAGTGGCATAAGTAGTTCAGCGATCTCATAGCAAAAGTCGCTGAAGAAAAAATCCACTTACCGTACCTGTCCATAGTCCTAGAATCTTTATTAGGAGGATGGACAGGTACTGAAGGATCAGCTAATTCCTTCTTGGTGGCAGCAGCCACCACCATGGCATCAACTGGGACACCCTTTGTCAAATATTGTCTATCTTGTGGGGCCGTGATAAACTTTGAAGGTCTCCTAGGGATAGGTTCCACCGAATCTGGAGCCATCCACGCCTTCCGAGCCACTACCTCCATGAGAGGGTCGAAAGGCGGAGACACCCAGGAGGTGGAGGGTCGAGATCTGAATGCCTCCAGGTATACTGACTCGTCCTCGGAGGGATTAAGGGAAGGCCAGTTCCCCCTCTGTTTCAGGATTTCAAGGATGTCTGAAAATGAGACATCCTCAGAGGAGGACCTTGGGGATCCCTCCGATTCATCCAAGTCAGTATCTGATGTAGTAGACTCAGGGGAGTCTAAATGCTTCCTCTTCCATGTCCTCTTACGTGGGGGTTCTCCTGACGGATCAGGAGAAGCCTCGGAAGAGGAAGATATTCTCAATGGGGAAACCTGAGGCGTTGGATCTCTGGGTCCGGGAGCAAGAGAGTAGGAGGAGACGTCAGCAGGCACTGTAGTGGGAGGAGCTGATGGAACTGTCCGTTGACTAAGCCCAGGGGCTAGTACACTCCTCATCACCTCGAAGGCTCCCCAGTCAGACAGACCAGAAAGCTCCCTCTCCGAAGAGATAGGAACCCCAGGCCTCACCAAGAGGGAAGGCTCCGAGGCAGATGTCGGGGCCGAGCTCACCAACGCTAAAGCTCCGAGAGGGAGAACAGGGTCGGACAAGGGTCCAATGCCACTGGTCCCCTCGGAGCCAACGAGAGAGACTAGATGCCCGGATCCCTCCAATGAAGGTCTCAAGGAGGAAATCGGAGCCGAGGACGACGGAGCCGAAAGGGGTGGTATCGGCTCCGAAGTCACAACGGTACCGGTTCCGAGGAGCTCCGGCTCCGAACTCTGTAAGAGAGTCGGAGGAGGAATGCTCAGTGGATGTGATATAGCTACCGTCTGTTGAGATGGGCTATGGAGTATTTGGGCCAATGCCTGAGACTTTAATAGTCTACTCACCACTCTCTCAAGGTCGTGATCAGATAGCCTGGATGACCGAGAAGATCGGCTCCAACGGCTCCGCTCCAAGAGCAAAGGTGATCTCGGAGCCAAATGCATGGATTCCACTGAAGGGGATCGAGATCTCTTTCTTGAGATCAATGGAGCCATCGGAGCCGAAGTTACGTCGGCTCCAGCCGGAGCCGACACTGAGTGTCTTGATCTAGTAGCATCGGCACCAGATGGAGCCAATACTGATACTGACATGGAAAGATCGGCTCTGGCCGGAGCCGATCTCGAGCCTGGTGATGAAGGACCTGAAGCCAACAGCTTGGAAGCTTGAGCCGAAGGCTTAACAGGCTTCGAGGGCTTCCCCAGCACCGACTTAGTCGGGGAGCTCTCAGGCTTTAATAAGCCCCTTAATATAAGTTTATTTTTTCGTTCCTGCAGGACTCTTGGGCTGAAAGCATGACAGATAGCACAAGAGTCCTGCAGGTGCGAAGCTCCCAGGCAATAAACACAAGAAGTGTGACTGTCTGTCAGAGACATCTTCTGACAGCACGAGTCACACTTCTTGAAGCCTGAGACCTTAGTGTCCTTCGACATAACTGTGTCGATGAACAACAGTAACACAATCACACACAAAAAACAGTCCAACAAAATAATTTTAATTAATTAAATTAAATTACATTAACCAGGGAAAACACACAGTCACACACAAACAATCCCTGACAGGAAAAATTTAGGGAGGGGAAGGCCTAAAGCCTGACTAGGGACAAGGGAATTTTTAGTCAAAAAGAAGGGGACACTGATGGGAATAGGGCTAAGGTGAGTCGATTACTAACTAAAATATAATATATATATATATATATATATATATATATATATATATATATATATAAAATTAAAGGGGGGGTAGACTAAAGTCTCTGAAAAGTTCACTTACCAAGAGCTGGTAAAAGAAGGCACCTCGCTAGCGAAGCGGCAAACGAGATCTAAGTAATCTCCGCCTTGCATCATGGGATATAGGGTTGCCTCGAGCTGGTAAAATTAGCTCTCGAGCTTAGCAAGTGCCGAGTCATCCAGCAAGAATGAAGGCGAGATTGACAACTTAACATTAACATACTCTAGACTATTCAAGTTTAGTAAATACTGTATACAGTCAGTGGACCATGGTGATAAACTTTGCCCAGTGTAACAGAATGCAGCTACAAGGTTAACTTTTGGTAAACAAATCTCACAGATGTACAGGAACATTGTTTTTGGGCAGATGACTTACTTAAATAACAAAATCATCCACTGGTGTAGCACAAAGAGAAGACAGTAGTAACTTTTCAATAGTTTTATTAAGCACTTTTGTCCAATACAGGACTTCATCAGAATAAAAAATGTGTTGCACCTGTTTTATAAAACTAAACCAATTAAAATCGCCTTTCAGTTATCTCACCAATTACAACCAATTAGCTAATATAAAGCTAACATATATAAAAACTAAAAGCAAACACCAACATTATAAAAAACATTTGACACATATTTCATTCACCCCTGGAAACTTGCCCACCTGCATTTTTAGCTGTTACAAAGTTTCTTTTCTTTTCTTAAAAGTTGCTTTTTATAATAACCTCTTCTATAATCAAAAGGCAAGTGTTCCAAAACAGAAAAATAACATTTTTTTAAAAGAGCCACAAGTTAAATGTGTACTTAAAGCATTATTTTTTAAAAGAGCCACAAGTTAAATGTGTACTTAAAGCATTATTGCCATCCCTAGTTCTAATGGCATATAAATCCTCCTCCTTGATTCTTTCAGATAATTTTCGTGTAGTCATTCTGTATAGAAAGAATCACTATATGAACACACTGTGATGGATATTAAACCCACAGAGTGACAATCGTAGTGTTCATTGACTTTAATGCCTCTGTCTAGCTGTCTTAGATTAAGGCTTGGACCTTCCAGAATGAAATTACAACCGCTACAGAAACCACACAAACATACCATTGTTTTTATTGGTATGTAATAAATCTCTTTTTGTACTTTTTTCTCTAAGTAATGCTTAATGGACCTTGATTTTTTGCAGGTTATGAGAAGAACCAACATTATATATTTTGGGATTACCCTCGAAGAGCTTCCAATTTTCACTAAATTTGTTTAATGTTGGCATCGTTAACCTTCAATTGCAAAATAAAACTAGTACTGCATTCAGTTTTCTTAGGAATACTTCCTACCAAAACAGGGGGAAAAGCTCACCTTTCTTACATTTAGTTTCTTCAGCTGTCTGCTGTAAGATGCTAGAATGATCGCCCCTGGCACAAAACATACCAATTGTTGTCTCTTTGTTGTGTCTTTCGGCTTTTCCCGGTTAGGGGTCGCCACTGCGGAACTTCGGTCTGCTAATGATTGGCAGTGGATTTTTACGTGCTGAGTTGCCAGCCCTGATGCACAACCTTCAATGAAGGTACGCCCATTTATGCACGTCTCCACACAGAAGACGCTCTAGCTGAGAATCGAATGGGACAACGTCTTACTGTGAGGCGACAACAAAACATACCAATAATTTCTTTAATTCCTTCCAAAAAATTCTTTTGATCAGTATTGTCTAGACAGCCTAATCATATGGCCCCTAGGAATGTTATTTTTCATAATGGAAGGGTGAGCATTAAGATACTGCAAATAATTGTTTGAAAAACAAGGTTTCCTGTAGATCCTACTAAAAAACACATTTATCCGAATCCCAACCGATTACATCTAAATAAGGTAAACCTTGTCCCCATGTGACCAAGAACAAAAAATAAAAAACGCGTACTATTGTTATCAGTAATAAACTGCTCTACGTCATTTTTAGATGCATCAGTAATGAAAAACAAATCATACACAAATATCCTATACAGTTTGATATGCTGTGAAAAAAGGGGATTTTTTTTTTTTTTTTAAAGTATCTGAGTCTCCTACTAAACCATGATTAGATTAGCGAATGAAGGCATAGCAACCCCTTTAGACTGTCGGTAATATTTAGCATTAAAGTAAAATAAATTATTTTACAACATGATTTCCATTAGCTGACAACAAATACTGATTACATGATTAGAAATATTGGCAAATTTAACTAAAAACAGCCTGAAGATTTCCATTCCGTCATCAATAAGGATACTTGTATACAAAGAGTGAACATTCAATGTGAATAAAGTCAAAAGCAGGGTTTTAGTTTCAAAGGACCTTAAAGAGTCCAAAAAGTCCCAAGAAACCAACACATAACTATCCAATTTTTGTACCAGGGTATTCAATATATAATCTAAAAATATAGAAATACATTCAGTAGCACAGTTTGAAGCAGAAACAACAGGCCTAAAAGGTACAGGATAAAGCTGACTATGTAGCTCAAGTATACCAAACATTCAGAAGTGATAGCATCATTAGCTAGCAAATCTAATAAAATGCTGTGAATGTATTTATATCTAAAATGAATGTGGACAATGCCACACCTTTATATTCCACAGGATTATGTAACATTTTTTCCATTTCTTTTAAAAAATCAGCCTGGTATGTAACAAGTCCACTACTCATCAGTTTTCATGTACCTTAAATCAGACCTTGAATTAAGTTCAATCAATGAATCTCTCTTTTTTTTTTTGGTCAAATTAAAAAGTTTTTTTTTTTTTTTTATCAACTCTGTTGATGGCCATATTTTAAATATGCTGTTCACACAGGTCCAATAAAACTCAAATAGCCTGAAAAGGAAGACTGAAATGACAAGGCTTTTTAAAAAAAAACAAAGTAACAACTCGACTACGTACTAAAAAGCACACTTTATTTAAGACTTAGCACCTCGGCCAAAAGCCTTCCAAGAGTAAAGAACACAAACAGCCAAATATTAATTTTTTTCCTTAATTTCGGAATTAGCCAATTAAGGGGATTTGTGTTGGAAACAGTTAATTTATTTTTAGATGAATGTACTGATATTAAGACTAAATTATTACAAAAATAAACTATTTTGAAATACAATACCTTGGAACCATTTGGTCTTAACAAAGAGTGCAATTTGAAATATGTTATCTAATTGGATAACTGTACTCTATTTTATTTGCATTTTTGCTTTTATGGACATGGACAGGGACCCAGCGAATAACATACCTCACATTTTTCCAGAGGGCAATGCTGATGGTACTCAGCGCTCGATGGAGCAATATGTGTTTCAGTTGAATGAGTGAGTTTCCAGAACAATGGATGCCTCAGTTAATGTCTGGGAGAAACACGTATTGGAGAGAAACTGGCATTTTGATAATCCTTTCATTTCTGTGGGTTCTACATGTACTCTGTCACTTCCTGTTGAATTACAGGAATTAAATGAGAAGTTGGAGAATTTGTTGTTAAAAGAAACCAGTGTCAACCTTAATATTTTGTGCCTTAAGAGATATTTGGAAATAAACATTGCCCCTTGTGGTCTAAGATTTAAAACTTCCACCACCCCTTTTGATCCAGAAAGTGAAGAGGAAAATATTTTTAAAAAGGGACGAGTAACAGCAGTACATCAATGTTCCAAGGAATGGGTACATATACTCATTGAAAGGGACTTGCTTAAACAGAAAAGAATTAAGGAAGAGGTGCTTGCCGTTAGTGCTGAACTGTATAAGCAGCTGAGCTACTTCATGGGTGGATGGACTGTTAGCAGATAATAACACAAAGCTGTTGGAATATGAAAAAGGTTTGGTGGACAGAAAAAAGAACAAAATTAATAAAGATATAAGAGATTACAACAAAGTTTCTGTGGAACCGCAAATCCAGACCAGTGACATCATCACATTCAGGAAGGAAAAGTCATAAAGCTGCTTTCATTTCCTTTGCTACTTCGGATGAAACAGAGGTTACGACAGAAGGAGAGAGAGAGAAGCAGATGGTTATCCACCATAACCTATAGCCCAGAACCCAGCGGAATATAATAAATGTTTTCGCAATGATAACCAACACCAGGGTAAGAAAAGGGGCAGAAATGACTGGGGGCAGAGCAGAAATACTGATAGATAATCATTTGAGAAAAAATAAAAGACCAAATAAAACTGATGTTTGTGAACATTTTGTTTTTGAGTGATTCCTTGGTACTTAATTTATCTGCTAGTGATATTTCAGAAGCAGCTATTTCAGTGCTCAATTTGGGCCTGAAATTCATCCCCACAGTATTACTGAGACTAAATACTATTAAAAGTGAACTGTTTCGGCTTGGGAGAAAGTTACATCTTTTAGGTTACTTTAAAAAACAAGGTGATAATACAATTGTAGATTTAGAGGACAGCTTTTAAACGGTTCTTTTTACTCGTGTCTGATCAAGAATTCTATGCAGACGAACTAAACAATGCTTATAGCTGTTTTGATGCAAGTAAAATCCAACGCGATTCCATGTTTATACCACCATATGTGAATGGAAATATTCAAAGTTATATTGCTGTTTTGAATTATCGTGTTGAAAATTTGTTAGATACATTTATGCAACAAAAATTGAATACAGAATATCATATGACCAAACAGCAATGGGTGGCTTTCAAGAAGATATGCGATAATCGGAGGGTGGTGGCAAAACCAGCTGATAAAGGGAATCAGATTGTGATTTTAAATCACGCACAATATGCTGAGATTTGTTACACACATTTGAATAACACTGATGTTTATGAAAAATGTGATGTAAAGAGATACTAGTCAGTAATGGAATATCTAGTCTTGCTAAAGAAGGGTCTACTTTTGGGATATTTTACTAAGTTTGATTTAGATAAAATGTTTAGTACTGCTAATACACGTATAGCATTGTTTTATTGTTTGCCTAAGACATACAAAGGTATTGAAAATTTAAGTGGTTGACCTATCGTCTCTGCAGAAAGGCATTTTTTTTTTTTAAAAAGTGCATCTTTTTACATGAATTTTTAAAATCTTATGTGGTTACGATCCCTTCATATATAAAGGACAGTCAGGACTTCTTAGATAAAATTGGCAGCATAGTCTGGAAAGATACTATGTATTGGCTGAGCTTAGGTATAAAAAGCCTTTATAGTAATATTAAACATAACATAGGAGTACAAGCTTCATTTTTTCTAGGTGTTTCTCCTTTGTTGCATTATCTTATAGAATTGGTTATTTTCTTCAGAACACTTTTGTTTTTAATGGAGATATTTTTCACCAGTTACAGGGTACAGCCATGGGGGCAGCATTTCCCCCCATGTGTGCCAACATTGTGATGGAAAAGTTTGAGACTGACCACATATACAGTATAGTCATCCTTTTTTTAAGTCATATGTGGTCAAATATTTTAAATACATCGATGATCGAATTTTTTTATGCAACGGTGATATCTCTGAAGCCCAGCCTTCTATACAGGATATACAAGTGAATAGCTTTGGTCTACAATTTGACGGAATACAAATTGGAAAACAGGTAACTTTTCTAGACACTGATTTATCAGATAATAGAGGTGACTGTCTTTGTATCTCTATACATAGGAAACAGAACAGTGGCAATTTGTTTCTATATGGTACAAGCTACCACCCTCCACATTTAATGTCTATGTTGCCTTATAATGAGCTTTTACAAATTAATAATTTATGTAGTTCTGATATTTTCTCTGAGAAGGAAATACAGAATACGGTGGATATGTTTACTAAAAGGAGATAGGATAGTAAAATAGTGATGGATTCTAGGCTAAAAGTGTTAGAAAAAATGCTTAGGCATTCCTATTGTTACTAACAATATACAGTCTTTGTTTTCTGGGATAAGTGGTATAAGAAAACAATATAATAAATTTTAAAAAATGGGAAAGAAGTGTATTTTGTTACAATATATAATGCCCTGACTGAGAAGATAGTTAAAGAAGTAAAACAAAATTGGCCCATATTACTTAAGGATAAAAATTTAGTAAACATACTGCAAGATTATGTGAATATTTCCTACAAGAGAGGCAGGAATTTGGTAGATATGGTGGTAAATAATTTTTTACTACCAGAGGCCACCCTAAATGGTAATGTCTCTTTAAACATGGCACCTCTGCTTTAATAAATGTTCCATTTGTAACCACGTAGTGAGATATTTTCATAAGATTAATGGTATTAAATTTTATTTGAATGGGAGTTATACATGTAACACCGAAGAGGTAATATACGTAGTAAAACGGTCTTGTGGTTTATTTTATATTGGGGAGACTGGTCGATCTTTTAAAATAAGTTTTCAAAAACATATCAGAGACATTAAAAATAAAAAAATTAAATAGTCCACTGAGGGCAGATTTTTTACGTTTTCATGATGCTAAGCCAGAATATTTAAGGGGATTTGTGTGTTGGAAAAAGTTCATTTATTTTTAGGTGAATGTGTTGACATTACGACATTATTACAAAAAGAAACTTTACTTACTTTGAAATATAATATCTTGGAACCGTTTGGTCTTAACAAAAAGAGTCCAATTGGAAATATGTTATTTAATTGGATAATTGTGTAATTAAGGAAAAAGTACAGTTGTGTATACTCACTATAAATGCAGGTGTTCGAGTGTGTTCACTGCTGCAGTCCTAGCCATTGGGGTTATCCATGCTGTGGTAGCCCTCAATCAATCCAAGTACCAGAGTCAAGGTTTTGTGTGTCGGCTGCTGTCCTTGCTGGCTGACATCAGGTCGTCCGAGCTATAAAGGAGAGCAGGCGATGCCAGTACCTCAGTTTTTCTTGCCTTAACCAACCAAAGAAGTCCAATTTTAATAATTAATAGTAGTCCTGTGGTCGGAGATCCCCATACAAATATGTCTCTCTCTAAGGAAAGCAGATATCAGGTGGACGGAGGGAGGGAAAGCATGACTGCAGCAGTTAACACACTCGAACATCTACATTTATGGTGAGTGTACACAACTGTACTATGTTCTTCATGTTTCACTGCTGCAGTCCTAACCAATGGGAAGATTCCCAAACTGAGGAGAAGGGTGGAAGGTTAATAGAAACTTAAGATTGGGTGAGCATGCCATGCAGAATTGCAGAGGCAAACCCTGCCCTAGCTTTTGAGAATAGGTTCAGATGGTAATGTTTGATGAAGGTGTGGACTGAAGTCCATGTGGCAGCTTCCAGGATGTTCTTGGTGGGTATCCCTCTAAGGAATGCTGTGGAAGCAGAGGTTGCCCTTGTGGAATGGGTTCTGATGGTCCTAGAGAGTGGTTTTCCATGCAAGGAGTAGCAAAATTGGATGGTGTGTGCTATCCATTTGGAAATGGTCTGTTTGAATATTGGTTTCCCTGTGCGCGTTTTAAAGCTGACCAAGAGCTGGTCAGTTTTCCTGAATGTCTTTGTATGATCCAGATAAAGTTTGAGGTGCCTGTACACATCCAAAGAATGCAATATCCTTTCCCCCTTGTTCTGAAGGTTAGGGAAGAAGGTGGGCAGGTGGATGGCCTGGTTGAGGGTAACATCCGAAACCACCTTTGGCATGAAG
The DNA here is from genome assembly GCF_019279795.1 of Protopterus annectens. NCBI lineage: Eukaryota > Metazoa > Chordata > Ceratodontiformes > Protopteridae > Protopterus > Protopterus annectens. The sequence goes on from NC_056728.1 coordinate 779,464,518, forward strand.
GAGGGATTGGTTCTCAAGAAGACCCTGTCTGCATGGAAGACAATACATGGCTCAATGGTCATTAAGGCTTGAAGCTCTGACACTCTCCTGGCTAAAGTAATAGCCAGGAGAAAGGCAGTCTGCCAAGAGAGGTACTTTAGTTTTGAGGATGCTGCAGGCTCGAAGGGAGGCAGAGTAAGCTTTTCTAAACCATAGTTCAGGTCCCAGGCTGGGGTGGGCTGTCTTCTGGGAGGCCTGATATTAGAGGCTCCTCTAAGGAATTGTTTGATAAGAGGGTGGGAGAACAATGGCTGTTCTGTATCAAAGTGTGCCAAGATGGCAGAGGCATGGATCTTTATGGAGGAAGAGAAGGAGAGACCCTTATTAAGAAGCTCAGCAAGATAATCTAGAATAAGAGGAATTGAGGGCAGATGTACGTCTGCCCCTTGGATTGGCTCCAGGAGCAGAATCTTTTCCATTTTCCAGCATAAGATTTTCTGGTGCTGGGCCTTCTGGCTTCTGTGATGATGTGAAGGACTTGCTTGCTTAGCAAAGACTCTCTCTATTGGTTTTGGTAGAATAAGTCATGCTGAGAGCTTGAGTGTCTGAAGGTATGGGTGCAGCATTACCCCCCCCCCCGGGATAGCAGGTGAGGTATAAGAGGGAGCTGTCGGGGGGGGGGGGGGGGCTATTGAGATAGGCTGCGCAGCAGTGGGTACCAATGCTGGGCAATGAGTATTGCTCTTGGTTTCTCCTCCCTTATCTTGATTAATACTTTTGGAATGAGAGGTGGGAATGTGTACACAAAGCGGGTATTCCAAGGGAAGGTCAGGGCATTGACCTTACAGGCCAGGTGATGGTACTCCCTGGTGCAGAATTTCTGTACTTGGTGATTTAAATGAGGTGCAAAGAGGTCCACCTGGGGGCCCCCATGTGTGGGTAATTTGCAGAAATATGTCTCTGTGGATTTGACATTCGTGTGGGTTCAGAAGGTTTCTGCTTAGGTGGTCTGCCAGGGTGTTGTTGATGCCTGGTAGGTACTGGGCTAGACGATGCAGTCCCGATGGATGAGGCTGCTAGCCACAGGTTCATGGCTAGTCTGCACGAGTCCCTCCCTGTTTGTTGATTTACCACAAGACTGTGGTGTTTGTTTTTATGAGAAAAACCCCTGGTTTGAGGTAAGGTTTTTGAAGGATGCCAGAGAGTTTTGTACTACTATCATTTCCTTTTGGTTGATGTGCAAGGGTAGTATTTGTGGATCCCAGAGACCTTGGGTGCATCTGCCTTCTAGGTGGGCGCCCCAGGCTATGTCCGAAGCATCTGTAGTTATGGTCTGATCTGATGGACGGAGGGTGAATGGAAGTCCCTTGTTCAGAGCACAGGCCTTGACCCACCAAAGGAACATGGATCTTATGCAAGGGATCACAGGCAGGGAGGTATCCAGAGGTTGCGAGTGTTGACACCACAGGTTCTTTAGGTACCACTGAATTTTCCTCATGTGTAGTCTGGCCAGAGGTACCAGGAGGATGCATGAGGCCATGTAGCCTAGAGCTTGTAGGAGTTTCCTGGCAGAAAGCTGGGTTTGGGAGGCCAGAGTAGTGAAGTATTTTGGTAGGAAACTTTGTTTTTCTGGGGACAGAAAGGCCATTTGCTGTTTTAAGTCCAATAAGTCTCCCAGAAATATGATTTTCCTGATAGGTGTCTGTTTTGATTTCCTTTTGTTGATAGTGAACCCTTAGAGGTGAGTAGGGTTTTTACAAATGAGAGGTGCTGCAGGAGCAGTTCCTTGCAGTCTGCCTGGATGAGACAGTCGTCCAGGTAAGGGTAAATCTGGACATTATTTTGCCTGCAAAAGGCAATGGCAGGAGCTAGACATTTGGTGAATACCCTGGGAGTAGTAGATAAGCCAAAGGGCAAAGCAGAAAACTGAAAGTGTAGTGATCCTGCTCTGAAGCGCAGGAATGTTCTGCATGATTCCCTTATTGGTATGTGCAGGTAAACATCCTTTATGTCTAAGGTGACCATCCGAGCTTTGTTTGGCAGCATTGGTAGAAGCTGTTGAAAGGTAAGCATTTTGAATTTTGGGATTACCAGGAAGGTATTGAGAAAGGATAGGTCCAGGATGGGACGTCAAGTCCCCTCTTTCCTGGGAACAAGGAATAGTCTGGAATAGAATCGTTTTGCAACTTGTTCTTGAGGTACAGGTTCTACTGCCCCTAGGGATATTAGGTTTTGCACTTGTTTTAGGGCTTCTACCCACTGGTTTGGAGGTAGATCTGGGTACTCTCTTGGAGGTGGTAGTTCTTGGAAATTGAATTTGTACCCCTGAGCAATGATTTTTAGACCCATTGATCTTTTGTTATGGAGTTCCAATTTTCTCTGCATAGAGACAGCCTTTCTCCTAAGCTTTTGGTATGGTGGAGGCAGGCAGAGACGGGAAACGTAGTTATTGAGAGTTTTTTTCTCTACATAGTTGCTTTTGAACTCCCTGCTCTATTGTTTTGAGGGGGGCCACTGTTTTGTTCTTTGCTGGCCCTGAGTTTGAGTCCTGGTGGGTCTGTCCCTATGGGTTTTGCCTTGTGCCTGCCTGTTTGGTGCAGGAAAGGACCAGTGTTTAGAGGGAAAATTTCTGCTCAAACTAGGAAGTTGTACTTGAAGAAACTCTTTAACAGTCTGCATTGATTATGCTTTGTCTTCCATCTTTTTAAGTACCTCTTCAGTTTTCTGTCCGAACAAGCGGTCTTTTTCAAGAGGTGCAGCCATGATTTTAGCTTTGACATGTTCAGAGAGAGGTTGTTCCTTCAGCCATGCATGTCTTCTGATAGATCCTGTCACTGCTGCCCTGCTAGAAGCTTCTAGGGCATCAAATCCACAGTGCAAGGAGTGTTTTGCCACCTGAGATGAAGAGTGCAGTAATTCTGCTCTCTCTCTATTGTTGGCAAAATCTGGAAAAGCAGAAATTTTCTCTTTCAAAAGTTCCAAAGTGTGCTGTTGATATTTTAACATATGGAAATGATAGCTGAGAGACCTTATAGTTAAAGTTGCAGAGGTATATACTTTTTACCCCATCTGTCCAGGGCCCTGGTTTCTTTGTCTGAGGGAGTAGGATTCTTTGCAGAGGTAGCCTTAACTCCCTTAGGTCCCTGAGTAATCACCTCTGGATCTGCTATAGGATTTCTGTAGAGGAATTTATGTGAGTCAGGTACCCTGTAGTACTTGTCAGGTTTTCTGGGAGAAGGTGGAAGGGTGTCAGGGGTAAGGCTGGATTCTTGTTAAACATCATCTACCACCTCCAAGATGGGTGGGTTGGCCAGAGGCCTGTGCTGGGGTAGGTTCAGAGACTCTCCCAGCCTTTTCTTGGATTGAGGGAAATCCATTGATTCCCATTGAAGTGTTCCCTGAGGGTGTGGAGGGTTTCCCCAAAGGAAGAGTCCTCCGGAGGTGATGTAGAAGGAACAGATTCTTCTGCGTCTGAGTCTTCATATGCAGAAAGAGGATTTTCCTCTTAAAAAACAGAGTCGTCAGATCCCTCAGAGTCTAAATCTGATTGGGTCTGAAGAAGGATCCCTTGTCCTTTTGGCAGGTGTGGCCTGATTACCCTGGATGAAAGTGATAAGATTCTCCACCATTTTAAACATTCTAGTTTGAGGAGGGGGATGAGTGGAGGAATGGAGAATTTTTGCTCTTTTCTTTGGAATAGCTCTATGTCTGGCCTGAAGAGTATCCCTCAATGTGTTAGTCGGAAGAGAGGGCGAAGGCCTTGAAGTGAATTCCAAAGTGCGAGCAGTATCCTCTGAAGCCGGTGCCTCAGTAATGGCTCTGTACCCAACCGAGGCAGAGACAGCTGAAGGCTTGTTAGACGATGCAGTTTTGTGTGGCATACAGGACTCCGAAAGGGTCTCAGTACAGGCCTATGAAGTAATAGAGTCGGGCATCAGGGGCTGCGAAAGAGCCCCACTGAATTCCGAAGAACTGACTACCCTTTTAGTGGTGTCGTCGGAAGGCTTGGCCTTATGTGATCTGTCTCTATCCTTATCTTTACATTTTTTGGAAGATCTGCATTTTGCTGACTGATGGACGCCATATTGGTAATCGGAGATGGAAAACAAAAATATCTGGCTACAAACAGAGCTCTACGACGAATAGTTCTAGTGTTAAAGAGGGCACAGAACCGACAGCGGGGCACGTCTCTGGTAAGGTGAGATCACAAAGCTGACTCTTTCATAATAAGTGACATAGTAAGAATGGAAGTCTGTGTGCGGTATTTGCTTTCCACAGGTGAAACAGTTATTGACTTTTTCGGACATCAGTTAGTGCAAGAAAAAGGAAGGATCCCTAACGGGGTACTTAGCTTTAGATGCTTTTATCTGAAGTTCGAAATCTGGAAACAACTGACCAGCACTGTTGCGAAATGCTTCTGCTATGGGCTCCATGGCAAGGAAGCCTGAGGTAATGGCGTCGCTTGCTCTCCTTTATAGCTTGGACAACCTGAGGTCAGCCAGCAAGCAACAACAGCCAACGCACAAAACCTTGACTCTGGTATTTGGACCGACTTGAGGTCTACCACAGCACGGATAACCCCAATGGTTAGGACTGCAGGAGTGAAACAAGAAAAACATCTTAATATTTAAATGGCTGTTTATGTGTTCTTTATTCTTGGAAGGGTTTTGGCTGAATTGCTAAGTCTTACAATAAAGTGTGCTTTTTAGTAAGTGGTCGAGTTGTTACTCTATTTTATCTTTTCTTTTGGTGGTTTTTATTTTTAAAAAAACAAGCCTACTTTACTTCTGTGTCTTTGAAAATGTAAGCTAGACTCAGCTTTCTACAAAACAACTTTAAATTGTCAGCTAATGAAAATTATGTTGGAAAATTTCCTTTTACTTAATGATAATTACCACCAACTATTAAAAGGGGGTGCTATGGGCGCCTTCATTCACTAATCTAGAAATGGGATAGTGGGAGACAGATACTTAAAAAAAATCCCCTTTTTTCACAACATATCAAACTGTACAGGAGATTTGTGGATGATTTTTTTTTTTTTATTACTGATGAATCTAAAAGTGACCAGAGTAGTTTATCACTGATTTTAACAATAATGCAAGCTTTTCGTTTTTTGTTCTTGGTCACATAGGGACAAATGTACCTTATTTACATATTGTAATCAGTTAGGATTCAGACAAATGGGTTTTCTAGTAGGATCAACAGGAAACCTTGTTTTTTGAACAATTTGCACTCTCTTAGTGATCACCCTTCCTTTCTAGGTGCCAAATGATTAGGCTCTCTAGACTTACTACTGATCAAAATACTTTCTTAGAAGGAATTAAAGAAATTAATGGTATGTTTTGTGCCAGAGACTATCATCCCAGCTTGTTACAGCAGACAGCTGAAGAAATTAAATATAAGAGAGAAAATAGCTTTCCCCCCTGTTTTGGTAGGAGGCATTCCTAAGAAAACTGAATGTAGTACAGAATCTAACTTTAGCAGTAGTTTTATTTTGCAATTGACAGCTGACGAAGCCAACATTAAAAGAACTGTTAGTGAAAACTGGAAGATCTTTGAAGATAATCCCAAAATATATAATGCTGTAGGTTCTTCTCCTAACTTTGTCTGCAAAAAATCTAGGCCCATTAAGCATTACTTACAGAATGAAAGTACAAAAAGAGCCTTAGTACAAACCAATAAAAGTAATGGTATGTTTAAGTGTGGTTTCTGTAGCGCTTGTAATTTCATTTTGGAAAGTCCAAGCAGTAATCTAAGATATCTGGATAGAGGCATTAAAAAAAATAAATAAATAAAAAAATCGAACACAGTGACGTCCCACCACTGGATCAGTAATCAAGGAGCCTCAGTCCTCACCACTGGCAACAGTGAGGGATATACACTGGAAGAATAACAGGTACACATGCAGCATTTCCAGATGCAGTTCTTTGCATCAAGTGCTATTTCCATTAAGAGCACACAGAGTCCACAGTCAGCCCAGGGCTGTTTTTTCACTCTTTCTGCAGATCCCCAGTAAGACTTCCCACTGGCACAGCTATAGAGTTGAGTCCTTAGCCAGGGTTACAAGCCAAGTCCTCCAACACTCTCTCTGTCCAACCAGTGTTTTGTGTCCCTGCCCAAGTAGCGGACACATACAATCTCTGAGATTTCTTACACACACACACACACACACACACACACACACACACACACACACACACACACACACACACACACACACACACACCTGAGAAAGGCAGGCACAGGTTTACTAGCTATGCCCCCTTCTGCCGAGACTATAAGGTAGTTATCACTGCCACCACAACCCCTTATCAGCTACTTTAAGGACGCTAACAATGGATGTCCAATTTTACTGTTAATATTAATACAAATGGCACTTTGACCAGCAGCAAGGCTATTAGGAGTGGCCCACATAGTGTCACCAAATAATTATGCAAGTACTCTCAAAACTTAAATATCTCTACACAGATCAGCCACAAAGGTTTAAATATATTTAATAATAAAAGAACAAAAAATACTCAGTATATATTCATAGTGACATCAGAGTTCAAAATCGTAGGAAATATTTAAAACATTGGACAGTCTCAAATAAATAATGAAAAATAACTAAGCTTTGCAATATTCCTGACTATATCTAAGAGAATTATACTAATCCCTAGAAACTTACTTCATTAGAGCAAGGCAGATGTTGTGGTGGATGGTTCTTGTCAAGTCCAAGACCGAATACAGAAAGCTCTGTCTCGCTAAGAGACTTCTCAAATTAATCTCTCAAACATTACTGCTGGGACAGCTTGCAGAATGGCATCATTTCTTGTCATCTGACTCTAGTTCCCAGGTGAAACCTTCACTGCTGGAAGCTTGGCAGTATTTAGCATCTACCTATGAAAATACATAGACCTCAGATCTTTGGCAGATGCTGGAAGTCATAAAACAAGTGCATTCCTTCATGCTTTCGGAGTTAGTAATTAGTTCACACTGAAGACAACTGAAAGCTACCATCTTTTATTGTGTAGCAATAAAGTAATTTAATTCCAGTTATTTTTCTGCAGTTAACCTCCTGTATTCCAGTTTCCACTAATAAAATATATTTAAACAGTTACAATAGTGCATGTACATTTCTCTTCTATTCTAGCAGGGCACACTGTGGTTACATTTCTAACGGCACTTTGCAAAAACCTTTTCAACATACACTTCTGTACCAGCCGTTTGATATACACATGACATACAGTTCTAATAAATTTGTAGCACAAACATCTTGTATAAATCATGTTGATATACATCGTGGTGTGTTCATATGGTGATTTTTTATATAGGAATAACTACATGAAAAGTATCCAAAAGAATCAAGGAGCATTTATATGCTATTAGAATTAGGTACGGTAATAATGCTTTGTTTAAAGCACACATTAAGTTGCGGCTCTTAAAAAAATATTTTTCTGTTTTGGAACACTTGACATTTGATTACAGTGGGGGATGTTATAAAAAGCAGCTTTTAAGAAAATAAATTTTATGGCAGCTAAAAATGCAAGTGGGCAGGTTTCCGGAGTTGAATGAAACACAATATGTATCAAATGTTTTTCATAATGCTGGTGTTTGTTTTTAAAGTTTTTATGTACTTCAGCGTTATATTAGCCAACTAATTCTAACTGGTGAGATAACGGAAATGTTATTTTGATTGGTTTAGTTGTTTTACAAAACAGGTGCAATGCTTTCATTATTTATTCTGATGAAGTCCTGTGTCAGATTAAAGTACTTAATAAAACTATTGAAAAGTCACTGTCTTCTCTTTCTGCTACACCAGTTGATGATTTTGTTATTTTGGTTTAGTATTTTCATCTAGTTTGGACTTTTTGGTTTGTTCAGTTGACTTACTTCTAGACATATCTCAAACACTTTTAAATAAAGTCTCATTTTAGTTTACAATCACAATTCAGACTGATACTGACTACTAATTGCAATGTATTAATAATGCCATAGTCATAAGCTTTTAATAAATTGGCAGCAAGGGGTCATATATCTTTAAAATGTCACACCTCATATCTGTATGCTGTCTTTTTTTTTTTCAGAACTGAACATCATAATATCCACTCCTGCAATCGTTATTTCACACATACAGAAGAAAAAAATGTATCATGTTTAGCATGGTGCCATTCCTGTATTCACATTTGTTACATATACTATATGTGCTGATTCTATAAAGCAATTGTTACACCACTTAAGTAGTAATGATGTCATCACAGTTTTAAAGGAAATAAAGCTAACTTTAAGAGCATCTTATAATGTTATGTATGAATATGTTGTCATTACCATGCTGCTCCTAATTTAACCTCTCTGCATTTAAAAGGTCAGGTCAGTTACTACACTTACCTGCTCTTGCAAATGGACCAATCTTTGGCAACACAGAGAATTTTAGCCATGTCACTGTACAAAGCCAAAGATATAAACTTATGATTAGATAAGATAACAGCAAAGTTATGCAAGTCACATCAACAGCAGGGTCTCATGAAAATCTTCCTTGCTCAGGAAGACCCCTGAACTCAGCAGGGCCTAAATGTGACTAGAATATTGAGAAGTACGATGAACAACTAATGACCCTAAGCCGCAATATAACAGAGAAGTGTACTCACTTGCCACATCTATCCAAAGCCCTAGAGGCTGACAAATGGCAAAATGCTGAGTGTATGAGACCTATGTTGGACCAAACAGTTAAAGACCAGATTGCACTTGGTGCCATCTAGGCTAAGTTAAGTACTTTAAATTAAGCTATTGTATTTTCCCAAGCCATTTCTAAAGACATTGTCTGCATTTTCAGATTAAGTCACTATCTTTCTGCATTTCATCATTATAAAGTGTATTTACTTTTCCATGGTCTAGCTACTGCTAGTGTGCTTTGAAACTGCAGTAAAGTGCTTGTTCCTCATTGTTGCGAGCCATAGAATCACTTTGCAGTTACCTGTTGTAGAAAGCTATTCGATTTTTTTTTCTGGTCCCTTTTTACTTTTGGATAACTAAAGCATGTTTTACATTAAGAAGTCAGGAACTGCAATTCTAGTGTCAGTAGAAAGGTGGCACAGCTCCTCGTGGTGTCCTGCAGAGTTCTACAAGCAGCAGTGAGCGAAAGAGGGACTTTAACAGATTATAAGTATTTTTTTCTGCTTTCCTACCAGCGACTGTTTAGTGTCGCCGAAAAGCGAGTTTTCTAACTATCCGAGTTCTGCAAAGTTTGTTTTTCTGTATTTGTCTGCATTTTTTGTGTTTTGCACTTTAAAAGTTGTTTTTGCCTTGTTTAATTGTGTAGGCTACACACTCAAGTGCGCTAGCCGATCTAAAGCATTTACTGTATTCCTGTGCCTAATTTCTGTGGTTTAAGTGAAAAAAAGAAAAAAAAACGAAAAAAAATCTTGTTTCCCGCCTTTTCTGAACTAGAATAGTCCAGTTATCAGGTATTGCTGAATTCTAGGCTGTGTCATAGTTCCTGTGTTGTCCATATCCTTACTTGGATAGGAGGAAGCTTCTTTGTTCACCAGTGAGAGTGGGGAGCTCTGAGCAGCCTATCTGTCCCTGGAGGAGTGGTCTCAGCCCAGTAACTAGTTGCTTATTGGCCATTTTGGGCCATTTCCTACCTCTTTCAAACTCCCTGCCTTAAAACCCACTTTAGTGTAATTTTGCACTTCAATTTTTCCCTTAGAACTAGTCAAACTCTCAAAGCAAGCACTCAACCTTCATTTTACAGCCCAGCACTTGCTCAAATTTCTCAGTAAGCATTAACAAACTTTAGCACTACACCCCCTTATACTATCCAGAAGTACAAGGTCACCTATTCGTCCATTCCGGTCAGTCAATAAACCAGTTCTTTAAACTATCCAAGCATGTCCAAAGGGCAGTTTCAGGTATACTCTCCAGTCCAGCTGGTGAATCTGGGAATCTTGAGGCAATGTTACAATTGCCTTATGTACACAGATAACCCTCTCCTCCTTCCAACAAACTCAAATATTTGTGAGAGATGCAACTATACAGCCAAACTGGAGGCCGAGCTCTCTCAACCAAAGACTGGCACAGTCAGTCAGGAGGAGAAGGAAACCCACTCGCACCACACAACCAGTATCACATAGACCAAATGCACCAGAAAACAAGACACAAACTCACAAAAACATACTCGGAGGCTCTAAATAAAAATCTGCCAAAGCAGCAGAGACCTCCAAAGCAGACATCCAAGCAACCACTACCCCACAACAACTTACATGTATCACATACTTCACAAAGTCAGTGTGCCACACAGTCGCAGCCCCCAAGGCTAAATAACACACCTAATACACTAGTAATTGGAGACTCTATTGTCAGGCACAAGGAGAGGGTCACTGTAAGCTGCTTGTCGGGAGCCAGGATCCGCCACATAACACAGGCACTCAGGTCACTCCACAGCAGGTACAATTATGACTCTGTCATTGTCCATGTTGGTGTGAATGACCTGAGACGTACCTCCCTGGACTACATGAAAAGAGACATAGAGGAGCTCTCTAATCATGTAGCCCAGGCCGGTATGACCCTGACTAGCATATTGCCCTCACCAAGAATGATGCCGCAGTATAAAGACAAAATGATCAATTTTAACAATTGGCTAAGCTATTGGTATCATTCAAAGGGGATCCAGTGTCTGTCAGCCTGGGATGACATACCAGACAAGCCAATTTGCTTCGCCAGGGACGGCATGCACCTGTCACCTTTAGGCTTTCGAATACTGGCTAAAGCTCCTGCCACCCCCATAGTGCCTTTTTTAGGCAAGGCTCAAAAGACAAACCCACCTCCATAGACAATACCAGAAACAAAAAAATAAGGGTAATGCTACTCAATGCCAGAAGTCTAAACCTCAAGATGCACGCACTCAAGACACTCCTCAGTATGGAGAAAATCGATATCTGTACAGTAACAGAAACCTGGTTCAAGGCTCCAGCGAGCACCCCAGCACTACCAGGATTCAGCTCATACCATTCCTTTCGGCCCCAGAACTCGAACTGGAATACTAAAGGCGGGGGAGTATCCATTTTCATCAAGGATACCCACACCTCCAGGTTAGTGGCACTGCACGAGGCAGCGGAGACTATCCATGTACTACTAACAGTAGGTAAAACTGCTTTTCAGTTCATAGCCTGCTACAGATCACCCGCCCTGTCTCAGGATCCCCACTCGGCATTCCTGACAACATTGGAGAATATGAAGGTCTCACCAAACACAATAATATTGGGGGATTTCAACTACCCAAACATTGACTGGGAAAACTACTCAAGTCCCAACTCTTTTGCCCAATGGTTCCTGGAGTTTATAAACGCAAATGCCATGGAACAACTGGTCACCACTCCCACAAGAGGAGACAAATTATTGGACTTGGTCATCATCAACATGGGGGCTCAATGTTCCACACCACAGGTAAATCCCTCATTGGTATGATCAGACCATAAATTTATCACAATAGACATCCACATCCCGACCCCACCCCCAGCCAAGGAAACCGCTGTGAAAAATTTCTCAAAAGCAAACTTCACACTTCTCAAGACCGAGGTGGAAAGATTCAAAGCCCCTGGGCTAATGGAAAATGCTAACCAAATCACAGAATCCTTTACAAATGCACTCTATGAGCACCTACAGGAATGCATGGATCGCGCCATCCCAAAGACTCACTCCTCCAAAAACAGGAGACCAGTCTGGTGGACCCCGGCCATAAATAAGCTATAAAACAGAAGGAGGAAACTATTACATGACAAGGCAAAATCCCAAAATGGGAAGGCATCCTTGATCAGTACTAGCAAGAAACTTTGATCCCTCATAAAATCATCAAAGCCCAGCTTCAAAAGAAAAATCGCCAAAGACTCTAAAGATAATCACAAGGCATTCTTTAGCTACGTCAAAAATCTGGGTGGCAGCTCTCAAATCTGCTCTGAGCTGGAGCAAAATGGCACAAAATACACTGAACCCACAGACATTGCCAACATCCTGGTGGACAGGTTCAGTGCAAACTTCCCCCCCAAAAGGGCCTGTGTCTATCCCAGATGAATGCAAGTCCCCCAGACATCACAGACACACAGGTGGAAGCAGCCCTCTCCAAAGTAAAAGAACACAGCATCAATGGGACCAGATGGTATCCAGGGCTGCGTCTTACACGAGCTCCAAAACAAACTTAACCCTCACATGAATTCACTGTTCCAACTCAGCCTTACCACAGTTATGTAACCCAAAGAATGGCGTATAGCAACAGTGATCCCGCTCCACAAAGGTGGCGCCACAACGAATCCCGGGAACTATCACCCTATAAGCCTGACTAGCCTGGTCTGCAAGGCTATGGAGCGCATCATCATGGATCTCATAAACAAAGACATTGGGAACCTCCAAACACTGGACCCCACCCAATTCAGCTTTGTTAAGGGTAGATCTTGCCTCTTAAACCTCGTTGACTTCTTCAAAACAGTTACCAAAGCCTTAGATGAGGGAAAGGTAGTCCACACAGCCTACCTAGACCTCGCAAAGGTCTTCGACACAATACCCCACTCTGGTATCATAAATAAGCTTACCAGCTTAAATATTAACCCACATGTCACAAGATGGGTTGCAAACTGGCTCAGGGATAGAACTCACATGGTCAGAGTCACAGGTGCCATGTCCGACTCTAATCCAGTTACAAGTGACGTCCCACAGGGATCAGTCCTGGGACCCCTCTTGTTCGGTATATACTTCTCTGAGGTACAGGCAAACACGGGAGGACTGTGGCTGACCAAGTTTGCAGACGATTGCAAACTGGGAGCCATAATCGACTCTCCGGCTGACACAAGCATCCTCCAGAAGGGCCTTACGGAGACTGATACCTGGTGTCAGAACCATGGCCTCAAGCTAAATGCAAAAAAACGCATAGTCATCCCCTTTGGGAAAAACAAAGTGCCCACAAACTACCATATAGGAGGTAATCCACTAATTATGGAAGTAGTAATCAGGGATCTGGGGACCCAAGTAGATAGTAACCTCTCCTTTGACAATCACATTGCCAAAGTGGTTAGAAAAACCTTCTATATAGCCCACCTAATCACAAAAGGGTTCTCATCTAGATCAAGAGAGGTCATTGTGCCACTCTACTCATCAGGCCCATAACTGAGTAGAATGCCTCATTTGGGATGTACTTTACGAGACACTTGCAACAGCTGGAGAGACCACAAAAGTACCTCACCAAGAGGATTGTGGGCCTCAAACAGATGCCCAATGCAGCTCGACTAAAGAAACTCCAGATCTATTCAGTTGCTTACCGCCTACTCAGAGGTGATCTCTGCCTGAAAGACAAGGCCATGTCTAACCCGGAATTGTTGAACATGCTCCACCTCAAGAAAACCAGATCCATTAGAGCTACACGCTCCAGGGATTTAAACCTTAGCTCAACAATAAATAGGACATGCTGGAGGGATAGATTCATATCCCAAAGGCTTCCCACGCTCTGGAATAGAATCCCAGTCCATGTTAGGCTGAGCCCCTTGCTGACCCTCTTCAAGAGAAATCTTGATGAGTGGATGGGAAATCGTAAATTTGCTCCTGGGATCACTTCTATGGCCCTGCTGGACAGAGGCTCAGGAATCTAGTCTAAAAGGGAAGCGAAAGCCAACACATTCTGGCTAGGCTTATAAATGCCCTAGGGCAGATAGCCTAGTACCTACCTATGGACTGTCTGAGTTGGTAAACACACAGGGAAAACTTAAAGTGAAATTGTTTCATTAGCTAGAGGGCTTTTTATTTGATTTTGTCACTTTTCATTGAGTCTACAAATTCTTCAGCAGATCACTCAGTGGAGTTTAATAGTACCACACACACACACACACACACACACACACACACACACACACACACTTTCAAACTAAATTTTCCTTATAAAACTTCCTCTGTAACTTTATCTAGTACTCATCTGTACAAACAACAACTTGTTTGCGCTTTGAGGAGCATTGCTACACAAATTCAGCCTAACTGTAGTTTCTAACTTCATAGAGCCAAAGTTAGCCTGCTGTACCAACCCTTTGTAGTTTACCTAAAGAAGACCTGACATTATCGATGGGCACTTTACCACGTTCTCTGTCACTGGCATAGTAAATATGGGCATACTAAAACAATGTAGGAACTGTCCCATGTTTGCTGAAAATTAACTAATCCTTACAGAAATTAATACAGTATGTAACAGATGTAATTACACAATGCCGCTGGAGGCAAGATTCTCACACAAAAGCACTCAAAATAACTAAAAGGTTGTCTGTAACGTAAGCATTACACCCACTACACATAGTATTGACCCAAGACATAGGCTCACATATGCAGAAGCACTTAAAAGCAACCTTCATAAACCCAAAGACCACCTAGATATTCGTCAAACAAAAAGAATCCTCTGCAACCCCAAAAGCACTCCAGGAAAACACCCAACAGAACACAAAGCCATACTCTTTGGAGCATTAACTGCAAAGCTCATAAAGCAAGCCAAAACGCTACTCAACATTTTAATTATATGAGACTCCATTGTGAGATATACAGATGACCTGCTCATGCAGCTGAATAAGGAGAAAATCAAAGTCAGTTGTATATCGGGGGCTACGATCCACCAAATCATCTATGCGTTCCAAGTCAACAGACAACAAATACTGAATGTCTCAGTCATAGTCTATGTGGGTGTAAATTAATTGAGACTTACTTCCCACAACTATATGAAAAGAGATATTATGGAGCTTTCAGACTGTGTGCTCCTGGCTGGTAAGCATCTGGCAATGAGCAGCATTCTACTTTCACCAAGGATAATGCCACACTATGAAAAAAAAAAAAGATGACTGCATTCAATAATTGGCTTAGTTTCTGGTGTCATTCAAAGGGGTTAAAACATTTTTCAGCATGGGAGGATATAGTCAACAGACCACATTGCTTTTCAAAGGACAGTCTGCAACTGTCCTCTACAGGCTTTCAAATATTGGCTGAATCATTGTCTGTCCCCATTGCCTTTTTTTAGGCAATGCCAAACTAGCTAACCTTCCAACATAGCAAAACCAACCCAAGGGAATCTAATGATGTTACTGCTGAATGCCAGGAGGCTAAACAAAGAAAAAAAACTACGCCCTCCAGGCTTTCTGCACCATGAAGAATCTGGATATTTGTGCAAAGTTTAAAGCTGTGGAGAGCACCCTGGTAGTGCAGAGCTACAATACCTTCCACATATTCAGGCCAGCTATTGCACAGGCACAGATCAAAGGTGGGAGGTATCTAAATCTATATCAACAATTTCTCTTCCAGACTAGTCAATCAGGATGATTTGCTTGAAATTCTCCATGTCCTGATTTTCATAGGCAAAGTCCTATATCATATCCTTGCAAACTCTAGGTTATCCTCTATGACCCAAGAAACCCATAACTCATACCTGGACTTATTGGAAGCCCTCATCATTCAACCCAATATCATATTCATGGATGATATCAACTACCCATTATAAACTGGTATACTTACATGACCCCAAACTTATAGGCCCAGTGATTCCCGGACTTTGTAAACAAAAATAGTTCATATTTCATATGCCCACTAGGGGTGCAAACATACTTGAACCTGGTACTCACAAAACACTGCAGAATGCTATACCCCCCTTAGTGTAGTGTTCTCTCTGGGAAGGTCAGATCACAAAGCTGACTCTTTCATAATAAAAATAGCTCTATGACCTTGGCTCACACTAGCATTTAGGAACTATTCTAAGGCAAACTTCCTATTACTACGTAATTTCCTGTCAAAATTTCAAACCCCCAAAAAACTCTGAGAACACAGCTGCCTATGCAAAATTCTTCACAGAAACTCTGTACAATCATACCAATAAATACACAGCGACAGCTGTGCCTACCACAAATAAACTCAGAATTAACTCATAAAAATGGGACTTCTAAGATGGCTACATACTGACTAACAGCTTGTTTCTACCTCTCCCAGAATGAAATCAGAAACTCAGCAGAGAATGGCAGTACACTTGCGTGTATGGGTAAATTTCAGTAATTGGCTAGTTAAGTGCACTGCCTAGATACCAGGAATAAAGAAATATAGAAGACTTTAAAAAAATCAGCTACAAAAAGTGAGGAAAAAACACTTACTGGGGAAGGTTTGCAGCTGTTCAGCAAAAAGCAATGCAATCTTCAGACATGACTTGCAATAACCTACAGGAGGATACAAGACAGCTGCATACAGATCTGGTTAAGTTAAACAATCACTGATGGAGTATATCAAGACAAACAAAAGAGTGGAAAAAATGGAAGAAGCTTTAAACAGATATTAAGATGAGATGATAAAGCTGCAAAAATCAGAGGGTGAAATGAAGAAAATGTTGGCTGAATATGAGACTGCTCAGGAAGAGATGTTTCAAAAAATAATAGAATTATAGGACACAGCATTTAGGGAAAACCTGAGATTTTCAGCTATACCATAGAAGCTGGAAGGAACAGACTGCATTACTTTTATGAAAGCACAAATAAGCAACTGGACTGGTATTCCACAGAAGGAGCTGTTAGTTGAAAGGGCACATCATGTATATGCTCCAAACCTATCTATAAGAAAGCAACCTAGACCTTTAATACTAAAGGATGCAATACTACCAGCAGGAGGAGTTGATTCTGACAAAACTGTGGCTGGAGGACAAAATACTAAAAGTGGGAGACAGCAGAGTGTTTGTGGAGCATGATTACTCACTGTACACCAGGTAGAATAGGAGTAAATCAATTCCACTATCCAAGGAATTTGAGACGTGGTTGTGAGATTCAAACTGCTGTATCCAGCTGTCTTTAAAGTATTCTTCCCTGGAGGTACAAAAGTGAGCTGTGAAACAGAAGGAGATTCTGCTTCTTCTGCCAAGAAAGAATACAGAGAGAGACTGTACCTGTGAAATCTTTTCCAGTATTTTAACAGAAAATGTTGGGAGAGAGGAAAGAGAATAAGAGTTGACTAGAAGACTTGACAGTACGTTGGAAATTAAGCAGATACAAGATCTGGGTAATGGAGAAGAACAGTAATAAAACCAGTAACTCAATGTGGAATTACAATGCAATAATTTTATTTATGAAATATGACAGAACAAGAAAATCTGGAAATATTGGACTTTTTAAAAATTTCTTGAATTTGTGGGGGACTCTAAAGCATATGCCCTACTTCATGTCATTAATGTTCGGAAAAATGCTTTGGGGAGGGGAAGAGAGGACAGAAAGCCAACTGTAAGTGAAGAAAATATTTTCTTTTCTTAATAGTGCTGTAGTTGTGGTGTATGGTTTTCTTCGCATGCTATTTTTAAGTGCAATGGGGATTATAAACAGGTACTGTTGTTTTCCATTCTTTCTCTCTTAGGTTCATAGGTGTGTACTAGGCTAATGGCTCTGGAGCTTTTACAAGCCTAGCCCACAGGATTACTCTGGCATCGTGCCACCTGACCTTAGTTCCCAGTGCCTCTGTCGAGTACAGCCACTGGAGTGATCCCTGGGGTGAATTTTCTATTTCCCATCCACTCATCAAGATTTCTCTTGAACAGGGCCAGTGAGGTACTCTGACATGTATGGGAAGTCTATTCCATAGCATGGGCAGTCTTCTGGGTTATGACCCTGTCCCTCCAGCATGTTCTATTGATTGTGGTAATGAGGTTGAGGTCTCTGGAGCATGTGATGTGGAGGGACTGGGATTTCTTTAGATGCAGCATTTCTAACAGACCTGGGTCAGACATGGCTTTGTAAGTCAAGCAGAGATCGCCTCTAAGTAGGCGATATGAGACGGAGAATAGTTGGAGTTTTATGAGTCTGTCCATATAGGACAAATGTTTAAGGCCTAGGATCCTCTTTATGAGGTACTTTTGTGGCCTCCTTCAGTTGTTTCAGGTGTTTAGTGGGGTACATGCCAAATGGGGCATTGTACTCGATTGGCCTAATGAGAAAAGAGTAGAGGGAGACAATGACCTCTTTCTTCCTGGATGCAAAACCCTTAGTAATGAGATGTGCCACACAAAAGGACTTTCTGACCACAGTGGCAATGTGGTGGTCAAAAGAGAGGTTGCTGTCAACCTGTGTTCCAAGATCTCTTACAATGCCTTCTGTGTTCAGTGGACTACCATCGATGTGGTACTTCATGGGAATCGGGTTTTTCCCATGGGGGATGAGGACACATTTTTTTGGCATCAAGCTTAAGGCCATGATTCTGACACCAGTCGTTGGTTTCAGTGAGGCATTTCTGTAGGATGTTATCACTTGTGGAGTTAATAATAGCTTGCAACTTGCAATCGTCTGTGAACTTTGTCAACCAGAGTCCCTTCATGTTGGCCTGGACTTCAGAGAAGTAGATACCAAACAGGAGAGGACCCAGGACCAAACCCTGTGGGACTCCACTCGTGACTGGTTGTCACTCTGACTTGGAGTCAGCCACTTTCACACTGTGGGTTCTACCTGTGAGCCAGTTTGCAACCCACCTACTGATATAGGGGTTGATGCCTAGCTTAGTGAGTTTTTCTATGATTCCTGAGTGGGGAATGGTATCAAAGGCCTTGGCCAGATCGAGGTAGGCTGTATGAACCATCTTGCCTTCATCCACAGCTCTGGTGACTAACTCAAAGTTGTTGACCAAGTTGAGCAGGCATGATCTACCCTTCACAAAACCAAACTGTGTGGGATCCAGTTTGGAGATTCCCTATATCCTTGTTTATTAGGTCCGTGACGATGAGTTCCATAGCTTTGCATATCAGACTCGTCAGGCTACTGGGGCGATAGTTCCCAGGGTCTGTAGTCGCTCCTGCTTTGTGGAGAGTTTTGACTATAGCAATGTGCCAATTGGTAGGGACAAAGCCTGAGGTGAGCCTGTGATTGAACAGAACACACAGGTGAGGTGCCAGTTCACTCTGTAATTCATGTAGAACACAGACAGGGATATTGTCAGGTGCCACAAAAGCTGTATTCTTGACCTAGGACAGTGCTGTTTTAGCAGAAAATACGATAAGAACTCAGCAATGCAAAAATATACACTGATGAAGGGTTTGTTACCTGAAAGCTTTGTTTGAATAAACAGCTTTTTTGTTATTTTTGCGTTGTTGAGTTCTTACCATATTTTCTGCTGGTGACCATCATATTTATGAACTGAGCTTTTTCTTCACTGCTTTGGTTTGTTATACAGTGCTGTTTTAACCTGTGCAGCAGTAGTACTTGGTGCCTGGCAATCTACTGGTATTGTGACTGGTCCTTTGTGGGGGGAGAGAGGGGTAAAGTTGGCACTGAATCTGTCAGCCAGTATATTGGCAATATATGTTGGCTCGGTATAGGAGGTACCATTGTGCATTCTCTCTCTCTTCTTGTACAGTTTTGAGAAATATAGGCAATGCAATATTTTTAAAAAATCTGGCTAAAAAGGCACGAGAAAGCTAAACTTAATGTGCTTTTTTCATTCTTACATGGGGAAATAAGAAGTTATGTACCTACCATAACGTTCCATGTTAGTTGTCTTCTCTCGCCTTCTTTCTTGCTTGATGGGTTCGGAGCCGATCCCTCGGCTCCGACTCGGCACTTGCTAAGCTCGAGAGTCACTTTTACCAGCTCGAGGCAGCCCCATATCCCATGATGCAAGGCAGTAAGTACCCAGATCTCGTTTGCTGACAAAGGGCAATAGCACCAAGCATAAAATACTTCCCAAAGGAAGAAAGAAAATTTACAGATGGAAGAAGGACCAGGTCTGAATGGTCTTCAGCATAACAGTTTCTTATAACAAGGTCTGTCCAGGCCAGGGGGAAGGAGGGAGGGTCGCAAGAAAGAAGGCGCGAGAAGACAACTAACATGGAACGTTATGGTAGGTACATAACTTCTTAATGTTAAGTTGTCAATCTCGCCTTCATTCTTGCTTGATGGGACCGCGTCCCTAGCACCTCTATCCTGGGTGGCTCAATGGAACAAACTCTTCAGGACTGTAGAGCCAAAACTGGCTCTGTCCCTGGAGGCCAAGTCCAATTTGTAATGGGAAACGAAAGTGTGAGGAGTGGCCCAAGTGGCCGCTGCACAAATAGTGTCCAAAGGAAGTCTAGCTTGAAAAGCTGTAGAAGTAGCTAAGCTCCTAGTTGAATGTGCTTTAGGTTTTGAGCACAGCTGTTTTCGCCTGAGCGTATAAATATCAGAGATGACCGAAGAAAGCCATCTGGACAAGGTCACATTAGAAACAGGAAGGCCTTTTTTATTATCCGCATAGGAAACAAAAAGTTGATCAAATTTTCTAAATTTTTTGTTCTGTCCAAATAATATCTAAGTTGACGGTGGACATCAAGATAATGTAGCTTTTGTTCAGCTCTATCTGAATAGTTAGGGAAAAATACAGGAGATCAATGGATTGATTCAAATTGTTCTTTGAAGCGACCTTAGGTAAAAAGGTTGGATTAGTTCTCAAAGATACTCTGTCTTTATGAAAACCAAATAGGGGGTCGAACCGAAGAGCATGAAGTTCAGACACCCTCCTGGCAGATGTAATAGCCACTAGGAATAAAGTTTTCCAAGAAAGATATTTCAGGGAACAAGAAACAGCTGGCTCGAAGGGGGGAAGAATCAAGGATGTCAGCACTAAATTTAGATCCCACTGAGGAGGAGGATTCCTGATTGGAGGCTTTAGCAGGAAAATTCCTTTCAAGAAGGCCCTGCAGAGCCTATGGGACATAATATTATGATCTGCTATCCCGACATGAAAATTGGAAATAGCAGCCAATTGAACTCTGACTGTGGAAGAAGAGGAGCCTGCATGAAAAATCTCCACTAAGAAGTCCAGGACTGCCTGAACAGGGGCAGTAAAAGGATCAATATTCTGGGCCTTAGCCCAATAAGAGAAACGTTTCCATTTGCTTGTATAAATCCTCCTGGTAGAGGATTTTAGCGGTTACTATGATGTCTCTAACTGGGTTAGAGATCAAAGGAAGCCTGGCTAAGGAAGGAAGTGGAGCAACCATGCTGTGAGGTTGAGAGAAGGGATTGACCGGTGCAGCTGACCCGATTGGTGAATCAGAAGATCTGGCACTGGGTCCAGATGCCACGGCTGCACCAAAAGGTGATGATGGAGGAACGGGAACCAAACTTGTCGAGGCCAGTAAGGGGCAATGAGAATCAATTTGGCTCTCAAAACGGTAGCTTTCTGGATCACCTGAGGGATCAGAGGAAATGGAGGGAAGGCATAAAGAAGTCCCTGGGGCCAATCCTGGGTCAGAGCGTCTCTGGGGGGATGGCCTGATAGAGGGAAGAGGCTGAAGAAGTCCGGACATTTGCTGTTTTGGGGAGTAGCAAAAAGATCGCAACATGGACGACCCCATTCCAGAAAAATCTCTTCCGCTATAGATTGCTTGAGAGACCACTCGTGAAGCATGAGAATAGCTCTGCTCAATCTGTCCGCTACAATGTTGGTTTTCCCAGGGATATGCGTTGCTACCAGAAACCGATGAGAGGAGATCGCCCATTGCCATAGTCTGAGCGCTTCTCGACACAAGGGGTAGGACTTGGTTCCGCCCTGTTTGTTGATATACCAAACTACAGACATGTTGTCTGTGTGGACTGCAATTGTCCCTACGGGAAGAAAGTCGTTGAGGGCTTGCAACGTTAAAAGCACTGCTCTCATCTCCAGGACATTTATGTGCAGATGGTACTCGAACGGCTGCCACGTCCCATGAACCATCCTGCCCTGATAATGACCCCCCCACCCGATCAGGGAGGCATCCGTGGTGACAGTGGCTATCGGGGATGGGGGCACAAAGTACCTGCCTTGGTGAACCTGAGGCGATGTGATCCACCAAGCAAGATGCTCTTTGCATGTCTGTGTCACCAGAATCTGGTGACGCATTGGAAGTTGCTGGTATGACCATTGTGTGAACAGCATCCACTGAAGAAGGCGCATGTAGAATCGAGCCAGGGGAAGAAGAGTAATGGCCGCAGCCATGAGACCTAATACCTTTAGAACCATTCTGGCCTGTACTTTCTTGCTGGCCAGAATGATCCTGACATGACTCTGAATGTCTGAAACTCTTTGATCTGTAAGGGTAGCTGACATCGGAACAGAGTTTAAGTGTGCGCCTATGAAGGTAATATACTGGGAGGGCGATAAGGATGACTTTTCAAGTTGATTGAGATGCCCAAATGAGAACAAAGGTTTATTGTGTAATCCCTGGCTTGTATAAGCTGATGCCTGGTGGTGGCTGACAGGAGCCAGTCGTCGAGATACGGAAACACCTGGAATCCTTGACATCTCAGGTGAGCCGTGACCACTGCCATGCATTTGGTGAACACTCTGGGGGCTGTAGTGAGACCAAAGGGCAGGGCTCTGAACTGGAAATGACTGGACCCCAGCCGAAAGCGGAGAAATCTCCTGGAGCGTCTGTGAATTTTGATGTGATAGCACGCATCCTGAAGATCTATTGAGCACATCCAGTTGTCCTTCTGTAAGAAGGGCAGAATTGATTGAAGAGTGACCATTCGGAATCTTGTCTTCCTGACAGACTTGTTGAGTCTGCTGATATCCAATATTGGTCTCCAGTCTCCCGTCTTTTTGGGGACCAAAAAGAACCTTGAGTAGATTCCGGGCTCTGAATGGTCTATTGTAACTGGCTGAATGGCTCTTTTTTGCAGTAGTTTTGAGACTTCTAACTCTGCAATTTCCCTTAGACCGGGTGGTACATCTGGAAGGGAACTTGAGGGAAGGACTTTCCTCGAAAGGAATTATGTAACCCTTGGATATGATCGACTGTACCCATCTGTCTTGAGTGAGGGAATGCCAGGCTTCTGGGTACAGTGATAATCTTCCCGACTGCCTCCAAGGAGGGACAGCCGGGCAACACCTCAGGGATGCTGAAAGGGCTTGTCAGAGAGAGGCTCCCTGTTTCCCTGGTTTTGGACCCCTCTGCCTCTAGAGCGTCTGTTGTTGTTACCCCTCTGCCTCTAGGGGTAAACTGACCACGTGAATCCGGGCGTGACTCCTTGGGATTTACGGAACCACATTTTCCCACCTTTCTGTCCTTTGGGATAAGGTCTAGAAGGGGTGGAAAACGGACTCCAACAGCAGAAAGAGTCTTGCCGTCCTGTTCGCACCTGGTCAAGGTTTCCTTCACCTGAGGGCCAAACAAAGCTGACCCATCAAAGGGAGAATTTGTGAAGGACGCCTTAAAGGGATCCGCAAAATCACATAGCCACATCCAGGCTTGGCGTCTAAGAGCCACACCTGTACCTGCGGCTCTACTCGCTCCATCCGCAGCATAAGATATTAGCCGCATGGAGGAGTTTGCAATGGAATTGAGGGTTCCTAGCTGCGAAGCAATTTTTTCTTGAGCCCCTGCAGCTGTAGGATCCTGAACTACTTCACCCAGCTCCTTAAGGATATCCCTCTGGAGTCTGGTGAAGTGATATAGGTAATTCAGCGAACGCATAGCAAAGGTCGCTGAGGAAAACATCCGCTTACCGTACCTATCCATGGTCCTAGAGTCCTTATTAGGAGGATGGACGGCACGGAAGGATCTGCAAGTTCCTTTTGGTGGCCGCAGCCACCACCATGGCATCAGCGGGACACCCTTAGTGAGGAATTGCTTGTCACACGGGCAGTGATAAATTTTGAAGGCCTCCTAGGGACTGGCTCTACAGAGTCAGGAGCTGCCCACGCCTTCGCAATAACCTGCATAAGGGGTCGAAGGCGGAGACACCCAGGAGGTGGAGGGCCGAGATCCAAACGCCTCTAGGTATACTGACTCATCCTCAGAGGGATTGTTGGTGGGCCAGTTTCCCTCTGTTTCAGGAGTTCTAGGATGTCTGAGAAGGAGACATCCTCAGAGGGGGATCTAGGGGATCCCTCTGACTCATCAAAGTCAGTATCCGAAGTGACAGGCTCGGGGGAGTCTACATGCTTCCTCTTACAAGTCCTCTTCCTAGGAGGATCTCCCGAAACATCAGGAGAATCCTCGGAAGAGGGGGAAATTCCCAATGGGGAAACCTGAGGCGGAGGATCTCTGGGTCCTGTAGCAAGAGAAGTGGCAGAGATGACAACAGGTACTATAGAGGGAGGAGCTACGGGAACAGACTGCTGACTGATACCAGTGGCCAGTACACTCTTCATCACCTCGAATGCTCCCCTCCCAGGCAGCTGCGAGAGAACCCGCTCAAGAGCTAGGAACTCCAGGGACCACCGAAGGGAAGCCTCCGAGGCAGATGTCGGAGCCGAGCTCACCAAGGCCGAGGCTCCAAGGGAAGAGCGGGTTCGGACAAGGGTCCGATGCCACTCACCCCTCGGAGGAGACCATGGAAGCCCGACCACGAATCCCTCTAAGGAAGGTCTCAAGAGGAGATAAGAGTAGAGGCTGAAGGAACAGAAGGGGTATCCGTCCTCCAGCCGTAGCAGTAACCATTCGAAGACTCCAACTCCAAGCTCTGGGGTAGAGTTGAAGGAGGAACTGTAACGGGTGTGGACCAACAGTCGCCTGTTGAGACGGACTATGTAACATTTGGGCCAGTACCTGTGACTTAAGTAATCTACTGACCACTCTCTCTAGGTCATGATCTGACAGTCTGGATGACCTTGAAGATCGGCTCCGATGGCTCCGTTCCGAAAGAAGAGGTGAAGCCGGAGCCGAAAGTATCGGCTCCAAGGAAGGAGACCTCGACCTCTTCCTGGAATGAGCCATCGGAACCGATACTATAGATCCTGTCGGAGCCGACTTCCGGAGCCGACAGGAAGCCTCGATGTATCGGCTCCAGCCGGAGCCGATACAGCCACCAAAGTAACGGTGTCGGAGCCGATCGGAGCCGACACCGATGCCTGTGCCACATGGGTGTCGGAACCGATCGGAGCCGACACCTTAGTGGTTGATGCAGATTCGGCACCGATAGCCATCGGTGCCAAAGGCTTTGTTAAGCCAGAATCGGCTCCAGCCGGAGCCGATCTCGACTCGAGCAGTCGGAGCCGAGGCCGCAGGCTTAGACACAGAAGCCTGGGCCTTGGAAGATTTAACTGATTTTGACGGAGCCGACTTAGCCGGAGAGCCCTCCGGCTTAAGAAGGCCCCTAAGAATCAGTTTGTTGCGTCTTTCCTGCAGGACTCTCTGGCTGAAGGAATGACAAATAGCACAGGAGTCCTGCAGGTGAAGAGGCCCCAGGCAATACAGGCAAGAAGTGTGACCGTCTGTCAGAGACATCTTCTGACAGCACGAGTCACACTTCTTAAAACCTGAGACCCTCTCCTTTGACATGGTGCTTAAAACACACACACACATCAGTCAAAAAACTTAAATTAAAGAAAATACCAAAAGGTATTCCTAAAAATAAACACACACACACCCTAACAGGGAGGGGATGGGATGGGTAAAGTTTGACTAAAAAATATTAAAGGAGACAGGGATTTTCTGTCAGGAAATCTAAATAATTAACTAATAACTAATAATAAAGAGTTTTTTAACAAAAAGGGGCTTTAATATTAATAAAGTGAATCACTTACCAGGAGCTGGTAAAAGGAGGACCTCATAAGCGACAAACGAGACCTGGGTACTTACCGCCTTGCATCATGGGATATGGGGCTGCCTCGAGCTGGTAAAAGTGACTCTCGAGCTTAGCAAGTGCCGAGTCGGAGCCGAGGGATCGGCTCCGAACCCATCAAGCAAGAATGAAGGCGAGATTGACAACTTAACATTGACTGTATTAAGAACCTTACATTTATTAGTTTTAAGATGCAGCAAGTAAATGAAAAAGAATAATGAATATAAGGCTTTTTCTAGCAAATGCATGTATATTTTGTAGCAGGTGTGCAGCTGGTCTTCATGTTTCCATAGAAACAATCTGATGGAGAAACTGGCTGTCTGGTTCTCATGTCTCCATGGAGACAATTTAATAAAGAAAAACTGGAGACAGTCTCATGGAAGTGGACTGGCTAAGGGAAAAAAATAAGAGAGAAACTGGCCAGGACCTAATTTTCTCTGAAAGCAATCAGGGGTTTTCCCAGCTGGGAGGGCTTGAAAGATGAGACAAAACCAATTAAACTTGAAGTAATGTTTTCTCAGTTATTTTTTTAAATGCAATGGGGTTACTAATATAAATAGAAGCTTTTTCTTTTTTTTTCTTTTTTTCAGTTTTAAGAGCTGCAGGCACTGCAATGTAAAAAGGGAGGGGGGAGAGGAGAAGTGGGGGAATAGGAAAGGTCTGGTTAAGAGACTATGACAAAATAAAAATCAGTGTGCTTTTTCTCATGCTTGCATAGGGAAATAACTAGGTTAAGACCCTAGATGTTATCCAGTAACAAGTTTGTTAGAAAGCATGTAAATGAAAAAGAAAATTTATTATTATAAGGCTTTTTTTCTGGTAAACAAGGTACTCTTAGCAGTTTTGTCTGGTTTGCATGTCACCAGAAGATAATTTGTTAAAAAGAAATGGCTTGGAGAAAGTGTTTACTGAAAGCATTCAAGTGTTTTCTCAGCTGGGAGACCTATAAAGACAGACAAAATCAAACAGCACTTACTAATAGCACAGGCTGTACTATGCATCTTAGCATGACTAACATTTCTTTTTGGTTATTTCTAGCCTGTGTGGTCATCAACTTAGAGCATCTATTCTTGTTAGGAAGTAAAAACATAGTTGTGTGTGTTATTAAGTTAACAGTTTTTTGGTGGGGTTGTTCTGTTTGAGGGCTTTCAAAAAAAAAACAAAAAGTTATGTAAGATACGGCACAGGCTCAAATGGATATGACAAGAAACAACTGTATAAAAGACCAACCTGCTGAACAGTATATGCAAGCAACAAGCTAAAACTAGACATTTAACAAAAAAGCAGTTATACACAAAAGGTGGTAATAACTATATAATAAAATGACGGGCGGTGCAGTGGTAGCGTTGTCGCCTCACAGCAAGAGGTTCTCCAGTTCGATTCTTGGCTGGGGTGCCTTCTGTGTGGAATCTGCATGTCCTCCCTGCGTTCATGTGGGTTTCCTCATGGTGCTCTGGTTTCCTCCCACGTTACAAAGACATGCATGTGGAGCCTTTTTCCCCGGGCCTCTGCTGAAAATTGGCTTTGTTCCAAGTCGGACTTTCCCAGTTAACAAATGTTAAATAAATAAAAGTAAATAAAATAAATGAAGCTTTCTGCAATGTCTTTCAATATGAATGGTCTTACAGATAAATACAAAAAAGAACGAGTGGTGAACTATATTAAAATGTGGAGTGCAAATAGTTACGTTAAAGGAGACACACCTGGAAAGAACTGAACATATCAATTTGATAAAGAAAGGTTTTCAAGATGGTTATTCAGTGGAATATCTGGGGCAAAGGAAAAGAGGAGTACTTACATTAATTGCAAGAGGAGCGCAGAATCAGATAGTGATAGAAGAGGAAAAAAAGATAACAATAAGTTCATAGGTTGGTACTAGGCTATTGACCCTAGGGCCTATACAAGCCTAGCCATAACAATTCCCTGGATATTTCTTCCCACAGTATTTACTTCCCTGGACCCCTGTCTAATGGAAGATATATAGTACTAAGGGGCTAATGGCAAGGGAGGAGGGATTACACTGGCATGTATTTACATTCCACCTAAAACTTCTATAATTTGAGCTTAAGAAAATTCTGGGAGAAATAATCAGCTTTCAGCAAGGAATATTACTTATAGGTGGAGACTGGAATTTGGTTTGCAACAGTGAAGATGTGTCTGGGGGACCTAGAAGAGAAAAAACAACAAAGAAGGGTAGATTTTTGAAGAATTTTATGAAAATGTTTGGCATGGAAGATGTGAATTCAGTGCTAGGAGTTCAGAGTGAATTTACATATTACTCACCAATATACAAGAACTGAGCTATGCTAGATAGATTTTATATCTCACAGGAACGTGTGCATTTAACTGAAGGTCTTGAAATGCACCCAATAACTATTTCAGATCATGCACCAATAATAACTAAAATAAAAATGCAAGGTAATGAAAGCAAAATGAGACACTGGCGCTTTCCCACCTACCGGTTGAAGAGAGAGGTATTTAAGGAATGAGATGTGGAACTAATTCAGGAGCTACTAGAGAAGATATATTTATCTTCTGAAAACATAGCTAATGAGTGGGATAAAATTTAAATGGAATTTAAAACTAGGTTGGTTATAAAAGAAAGGGAAATATGGCTATATGGCTAAACAGTAACAAGAATTATTTAGAGGGACCGACAAATGTTAAAGTATTGCAAAATAGGGGGAATCTCAGAAGAAAAGGAGCAACTGTAGAATGCTAAACAGAAAATAAGGGATTACCTCGATAATATGCATGAGTTTAGAAAGACTGCTGTTAAGCAACGGTTTTTTGATGATAATTCTATAGCACAAAAACCTCTAGCACAACTACTCAGCCAACAAAAAGTGGAAAGGGCAATCCCCAAGCTTATGGAGCCTATAACAAGGAAGATAACAAGAGACCCTGTAGAAGGATTAGAAATAATTCGGAAATTTTATGAAAATTTGTATAAAGCAGAGAAATACGGAAATCAAGAAAAGGTACAAATGGAAATGTTTATGGAAGAATTAAATATGTCAAAGTTAGAGGTAGAAGAGGCTCAATTACTAACAGGATAGGAAGGGATTAGATAAAAATGGCTATGTCTAACCAATCTGCAGGTAAGTCCCCAGGAATAGATGGTATTCCTGTGGAAGTTGGGAGGGAAAAATGATAAAGATCTTAAAGGTATTTTAAGAGGAAGAGAAGCACTAGCATCCTAGAAGGCAGCAGTGATAACAGTGACACCTAGAAAGGGTAAAGTTCCATCGGATCCAGCTTCATACAGGCTCATTTCAATACTAAACCATGATTATAAAGTGTTTATGTCTATAACGGTTAAAAGAATGGCAAAAGTGATACCAAAATTGACAGATATGGATCAGTGTGGTTATGTGGAGGGAAGGCAAACATTTGACAATATTAAAAAAACACTGATGACTCACAGGAAAGCAGAATGTTAGAAAGTACCACTTTTATTGGTGGGTCTTGATGCAGAGAAAGCATTTGAAAGAGTAGACTGGGACTTCATGAGCAGGACAATGGAAGCATTTGCTTTCCCTGAGGCATGAATTAAAGTGGGTGGGGTCCTCTCCAATAATTTCTGCTTGAGTAGAGGAACTAGACAGGGTTGTCCACTTTCTCCTTTGTTGTTTGCATTATATTTTGAACCACTGGCAAAGAAAATAAGGGACTCAGAAATCCAAGGATATATTTGGTATGGTAGTCAGGAAAAGCTTGCTCTATTTGCAGATGATATTATTTTATACATTACAAAAACAGAAAGGGATATTACAGTGTTGCAGAACATTTTAAGAGAGTTTCAAATCTTCTTGAGATACAAAATTAATGTAGCTAAAACAAAGGCAACAGTGGTAAATTATGTACCCACACACAAATTGGTCCAACAGTACCCATATTTATGGGAACATGACAGAATGAAGTATTTAGGAGTATGGATTACAAATGACTCTGTGATGGCAGCTACGGATATGTGGGAAGAGACTAAACAGAAGATAGCACAAAAATTGAGAAAATGGAATTTTTGTTATATGGATAGGGATACTAAGATACAAGTCATTAAAATGTTTTTAGTCCCTTTAGTCTTCCTTATACACAGGTCAGGCATACTTTTATCAACCGGAGGAGAAGTTATGGATAGCAATTAAAAAAAAGAGTTGAAGGATTTTATCTCGGAAGGGAAGACAGCAAGGGTCAAATGGGATAAGCAGATTCTTCCAACAGAACATGATGGAGTAGAATTACCTAATTTGAGGGGGTATTTTTCAGCAACACATTTAAGGCTCTTGTACATAGCACAAGCAGAAAATAAGAAGTTATGTACCTACCATAACGTTCCATGTTAGTTGTCTTCTCTCGCCTTCTTTCTTGCTTGATGGGTTCGGAGCCGATCCCTCGGCTCCGACTCGGCACTTGCTAAGCTCGAGAGTCACTTTTACCAGCTCGAGGCAGCCCCATATCCCATGATGCAAGGCGGTAAGTACCCAGATCTCGTTTGCTGACAAAGGGCAATAGCACCAAGCATAAAATACTTCCCAAAGGAAGAAAGAAAACTTACAGATGGAAGAAGGACCAGGTCTGAATGGTCTTCAGCATAACAGTTTCTTATACAAGGTCTGTCCAGGCCAGGGGAAGGAGGGAGGTCGCAAGAAAGAAGGCGAGAAGACAACTAACATGGAGCGTTATGGTAGGTACATAACTTCTTAATGTTAAGTTGTCAATCTCGCCTTCATTCTTGCTTGATGGGACCGCGTCCCTAGCACCTCTATCCTGGGTGGCTCAATGGAACAAACTCTTGAGGACTGTAGAGCCAAAACTGGCTCTGTCCCTGGAGGCCAAGTCCAATTTGTAATGGGAAACAAAAGTGTGAGGAGTAGCCCAAGTGGCGCTGCACAAATAGTGTTCAAAGGAAGTCTAGCTTGAAAGGCTGTAGAAGTAGCTAAGCTCCTAGTTGAATGTGCTTTAGGTTTTGAGCACAGCTGTTTTCCCTGAGTATAAATTTCAGAGATGACCGAAGAAAGCCATCTGGACAAGGTCACTTTAGAAACAGGAAGGCCTTTTTATTATCCGCATAGGAAACAAAAAGTTGATCAGATTTTCTAAATTTTTTGTTCTGTCCAAATAATATCTAAGTTGACGGTGGACATCAAGATAATGTAGCTTTTGTTCAGCTCTATCTGAATAGTTAGGAAAAATACAGGAGATCAATGGATTGATTCAGATTGTTCTGAGAAGCGACCTTAGGTAAAAGGTTGGATTAGTTCTCAAAGATACTCTGTCTTTGTGAAAAACCAAATAGGGGTCGAACCGAAGAGCATGAAGTTCAGACACCCTCCTGGCAGATGTAATAGCTACTAGGAATAAAGTTTTCCAAGAAAGATATTTCAGGGAACAAGAAACAGCTGGCTCGAAGGGGGGAAGAATCAAGGATGTCAGCACTAAATTTAGATCCCACTGAGGAGGAGGATTCCTGATTGGAGGCTTTAGTAGGAAAATTCCTTTCAAGAAGGCCCTGCAGAGCCTATGGGACATAATATTATGATCTGCTATCCCGACATGAAAATTGGAAATAGCAGCCAATTGAACTCTGACTGTGGAAGAAGAGGAGCCTGCATGAAAAATCTCTGCTAAGAAGTCCAGGACTGCCTGAACAGGTGCAGTAAAAGGATCAATATTTTGGGCCTTAGCCCAATAAGAGAAACGTTTCCATTTGCTTGTATAAATCCTCCTGGTAGAGGATTTTAGCGGCTACTATGATGTCTCTAACTGGGTTAGAGATCAAAGGAAGCCTGGCTAAGGAAGGAAGTGGAGCAACCATGCTGTGAGGTTGAGAGAAGGGATTGACCGGTGCAGCTGACCCGATTGGTGAATCAGAAGATCTGGCACTGGGTCCAGATGCCACGGCTGCACCAAAGGTGATGATGGAGGAACGGAACCAAACTTGTCGAGGCCAGTAAGGGGCAATGAGAATCAATTTGGCTCTCAAAGCGGTAGCTTTCTGGATCACCTGAGGGATCAGAGGAAATGGAGGAAGGCATAAAGAAGTCCCTGGGGCCAATCCTGGGTCAGAGCGTCTCTGGGAGATGGCCTGATAGAGGAAGAGGCTGAAGAAGTCTGGACATTTGCTGTTTTGGGGAGTAGCAAAAGATCGCAACATGGACGACCCCATTCCAGAAAAATCTCTTCCGCTATAGATTGCTTGAGAGACCACTCGTGAGGCATGAGAATAGCTCTGCTCAATCTGTCCGCTACAATGTTGGTTTTCCCAGGGATATGCGTTGCTACCAGAAACCGATGAGAGGAGATCGCCCATTGCCATAGTCTGAGCGCTTCTCGACACAAGGGGTAGGACTTGGTTCCGCCCTGTTTGTTGATATACCAAACTACAGACATGTTGTCTGTGTGGACTGCAATTGTCCCTACGGGAAGAAAGTCGTTGAGGGCTTGCAGCGTTAAAAGCACTGCTCTCATCTCCAGGACATTTATGTGCAGATGGTACTCGAACGGCTGCCACGTCCCATGAACCATCCTGCCCTGATAATGACCCCCCCCACCCGATCAGGGAGGCATCCGTGGTGACAGTGGCTATCGGGGATGGGGGTACAAAGTACCTGCCTTGGTGAACCTGAGGAGATGTGATCCACCAAGCAAGATGCTCTTTGCATGTCTGAGTCACCAGAATCTGGTGACGCATTGGAAGTTGCTGGTATGACCATTGTGTGAACAGCATCCACTGAAGAAGGCGCATGTAGAATTGAGCCAGGGGAAGAAGAGTAATGGCCGCAGCCATGAGACCTAATACCTTTAGAACCATTCTGGCCTGTACTTTCTTGCTGGCCAGAATGATCCTGACATGACTCTGAATGTCTGAAACTCTTTGTTCTGTAAGGGTAGCTGACATCCGAACAGTGTTTAAGTTTGCGCCTATGAAGGTAATAGACTGGCAGGGCGATAAGGATGACTTTTCGAAGTTGATTGAGATGCCCAAAAGAGAACAAAGGTCTATTGTGTAATCCCTGGCTTGTATAAGCTGATGCCTGGTGGTGGCTGACAGGAGCCAGTCGTCGAGATACGGAAACACCTGGAATCCTTGGCGTCTCAGGTGAGCCGTGACCACTGCCATGCATTTGGTGAACACTCTGGGGGCTGTAGTGAGACCAAAGGGCAGGGCTCTGAACTGGAAATGACTGGACCCCAGCCGAAAGCGGAGAAATCTCCTGGAGCGTCTGTGAATTTTGATCTGATAAACGCATCCTGAAGATCTATTGAGCACATCCAGTTGTCCTTCTGTAAGAAGGGCAGAATTGACTGAAGAGTGACCATTCGAATCTTGTCTTCCTGACAGACTTGTTGAGTCTGCTGAGATCCAATATTGGTCTCCAGTCTCCCGTCTTTTGGGGACCAAAAGAACCTTGAGTAGATTCCGGGCTCTGAATGGTCTATTGTAACTGGCTGAATGGCTCTTTTGCAGTAGTTTTGAGATTTCTGACTCTGCAATCTCCCTTAGACCGGGTGGTACATCTGGAAGGGAACTTGAGGGAAGGGACTTTCCTCGAAAGGAATTATGTAACCCTTGGATATGATCGACTGTACCCATCTGTCTTGAGTGAGGGAATGCCAGGCTTCTGGGTACAGTGATAATCTTCCCCGACTGCCTCCAAGGAGGGACAGCCGGGCAACACCTCAGGGATGCTGAAAGGGCTTATCAGAGAGGCTCCCTGTTTCCCTGGTTCTTGGACCCCTCTGCCTCTAGAGCGGCGTCTGTTGTTGTTACCCCTCTGCCTCTAGGGGTAAACTGACCACGTGAATCGCGTGACTCCTTGGGATTCTGGAACCACATTTTCCCACCTTTCTGTCCTTTGGGATAAGGTCTAGAAGGGGTGGAAAACGGACTCAACAGCAGAAAGAGTCTTGCCATCCTGTTCGCACCTGGTCAAGGTTTCCTTCACCTGAGGGCCAAACAAAGCTGACCCATCAAAGGGAGAATTTGTGAAGGGCGCCTTAAAGGGATCCATAAAATCACATAGCCGCATCCAGGCTTGGCATCTAAGAGCCACACCTGTACCTGCGGCTCTACTCGCTCCATCCGCAGCATAAGATATTAGCCGCATGGAGGAGTTTGCAATGGAATTGAGGGTTCCTAGCTGCGAAGCAATTTTTCTTGAGCCCCTGCAGCTGTAGGATCTGAACTACTTCACCCAGCTCCTTAAGGATATCCCTCTGGAGTCTGGTGAAGTGACATAGGTAATTCAGCGAGCATAGCAAAGGTCGCTGAGGAAAACATCCGCTTACCGTACCTATCCATGGTCCTAGAGTCCTTATTAGGAGGATGGACGGCACGGAAGGATCTGCAAGTTCCTTTTGGTGGCCGCAGCCACCACCATGGCATCAGCGGGACACCCTTAGTAAGGAATTGTTTGTCACAGGGCAGTGATAAATTTTGAAGGCCTCCTAGGGACTGGCTCTACAGAGTCAAGAGCTGCCCACGCCTTCGTGCAATAACCTGCATAAGGGGTCGAAGGCGGAGACACCCAGGAGGTGGAGGGCCGAGATCCAAACGCCTCTAGGTATACTGACTCATCCTCAGAGGGATTGTTGGTGGGCCAGTTTCCCCTCTGTTTCAGGAGTTCTAGGATGTCTGAGAAGGAGACATCCTCAGAGGGGATCTAGGGATCCCTCTGACTCATCAAAGTCAGTATCCAGTGACAGACTCGGGGAGTCTACATGCTTCCTCTTACAAGTCCTCTTCCTAGGAGGATCTCCCGAAACATCAGGAGAATCCTCGGAAGAGGGGAAATTCCCAATGGAGAAACGTGACGCGGAGAATCTCTGGGTCGTGTAGCAAGAGAAGTGGAAGAGATGTCAACAGGTACTATAGAGTGAGGAGCTACGGAACAGACTGCTGACTGATACCAGTGGCCAGTACACTCTTCATCACCTCGAATGCTCCCCTCCCAGGCAGGTCCGAGAGAACCCGCTCCTAAGAGCTAGGAACTCCAGGGACCACCGAAAAGGAAGTCTCCGAGGCAGATGTCGGAGCCGAGCTCACCAAGGCCGAGGCTCCAAGGGGAAGAGCGGGTTCGGACAAGGGTCCGATGCCACTCACCCCCTCGGAGGAGACCATGGAAGCCCGACCACCGAATCCCTCTAAGGAAGGTCTCGAAGAGGAGATAAGAGTAGAGGCTGAAGGAACAGAAGGGGGTATCCGTCCTCCAGCCGTAGCAGTAACCATTCCCGAAGACTCCAACTCCAAGCTCTGAGGTAGAGTTGAAGGAGGAACTGTAACGGGGTGTGGACCAACAGTCGTCTGTTGAGACGGACTATGTAACATTTGGGCCAGTACCTGTGACTTAAGTAATCTACTGACCACTCTCTCTAGGTCATGATCTGACAATCTGGATGACCTTGAAGATCGGCTCCGATGGCTCCGTTCCGATAGAAGAGGTGAAGCTGGAGCCGAAAGTATCGGCTCCAAGGAAGGAGACCTCGACCTCTTCCTGGAATGAGCCATCGGAGCCGATACCATAGATCCTGTCGGAGCCGACAGGAAACCTCGATGTATCGGCTCCAGCCGGAGCCGATACAGCCACCAAAGTAACGGTGTCGGAGCCGATCGGAGCCGACACCGATGCCTGTGCCACATGGGTGTCGGAACCGATCGGAGCCGACACCGAAGTGATAGATACAGATTCGGCACCGATAGCCATCGGTGCCGAAGGCTTTGTTAAGCCAGAATCGGCACCAGCCGGAGCCGATCTCGACTGGGCGAATGGGCGAGGCCGCAGGCTTAGAAACAGAAGCCTGGGCCTTGGAAGATTTAACTGATTTTGACGGAGCCGACTTAGCCGGAGAGCCCTCCGGCTTAAGAAGGCCCCTAAGAATCAGTTTATTACGTCTTTCCTGCAGGACTCTCTGGCTGAAGGAATGACAAATAGCACAGGAGTCCTGCAGGTGAAGAGGCCCCAGGCAATACAGGCAAGAAGTGTGACCGTCTGTCAGAGACATCTTCTGACAGCACGAGTCACACTTCTTAAAACCTGAGACCCTCTCCTTTGACATGGTGCTTAAACACACACACACACACCAGTCAAAAAACTTAAATAAAAGAAAATACCAAAAGGTATTCCTAAAAATAAACACACACACACCCTAACAGGGAGGGGATGGGATGGGTAAAATTTGACTAAAAAATATTAAGGGAGATAGGGATTTTCTGTCAGGAAAACTAAATAATTAACTTATAACTAATAATAATAAGTTTTTTAACAAAAAGGGGCTTGAATATTAGTAAAGTGAATCACTTACCAGGAGCTGGTAAAAGGAGGACCTCATAAGCGAAGCGGCAAACGAGATCTGGGTACTTACCGCCTTGCATCATGGGATATGGGGCTGGTAAAAGTGACTCTCGAGCTTAGCAAGTGCCGAGTCGGAGCCGAGGGATCGGCTCCGAACCCATCAAGCAAGAATGAAGGCGAGATTGACAACTTAACATCTATAATTCAAAGTGGAAAGAAATGATGTTGACACAAGGAGGAAGATCAAAAAATAAGGAGAGATTGGGATTTTGAATGCAGACTCTTAAGGAGAACAACCAAAATAATACAGAGTAAAATAGCAGGGAGTATTCTAAGAGCCAAACCAGCACGAGAATGGAGAAAAGAGATTTTGATGATAGGGTTGACTGTGGTCAGGGATACAGATACTAGGCAAGAGGGGACTGGAATTTATTGGAGAAAACTGGCAAAAGAACCAAGGTATTG
This sequence comes from Protopterus annectens, assembly GCF_019279795.1. NCBI lineage: Eukaryota > Metazoa > Chordata > Ceratodontiformes > Protopteridae > Protopterus > Protopterus annectens. The sequence continues at coordinate 779,500,783 of NC_056728.1, forward strand.
GGAGCAAATTACCAGAAAGGGGAAGGTAATCGAATAAGAAGAGGCCAAGAATTTATTTGTACTGCAAGTTAGAGATTGCCTTTCCTATCAAGGATTGATATCAGAGTATAGGCAAAAAGAAAGAAACGGGGGGGGGGTCCTAAATGAAAGATCCGCACTGGTAAAGTTTTTAATAGAATCTAAAACAGAAACTGTCATTAAAAAGGAATAATTAGTACAGCATATAAAATATTGCATGATAATTATAAGAATTAATTGTTGAAGCTTAGAAAGGCTTGGGAAGAGAGACTGGATAAGCAATTCATAAAGAGACAATGGGGGAATATATGTATATCTCCAAAATATCCAACAGTCTAGACAATTTAGGATCTTTGCCCGGATGTGTTTACATAGGTATTTTTATACCAAAGTAGACTGCAAATAATTTTTCCTCAGATGGATAGCAAATGTTGGAGGTGTGATGGGCAAGAAAAAGGTGGCTGGGAAAATATTTTGGGAGTGTAATGCGCTGGTTGACTTTAAGGATTCCCTGTCAGATATGATGGGTAAGCGGATTGGATTGACTGGGGAGATGATTTTTTTGAGCTATGATACAGAATCGGAATTGCCTAGACATAGTAAAGCCTTGCTGAGTCTAATTATGGTGGCTGCCAAAAAAGCAATTACTAGAAAATGAAAATCAAAGTCTAGGCTAACTTTACAAGTAGTAGTGAATGCAGTAACAGAGATAAAACTGGAAGTGGGATATTCAGAAAAGGGATGGAGTAAATTACATAGAAAAAAAGGGAATTGTGGGAACAATACATGCATAGAAGGAATGAGGTTTAAGAGGCAGGATTTGAATGACCAATACAATGCTTAACTGAAACTGACTGGATAGATTATACGTGATATATAATCTTTACAACTACAGTTGTTTCAATGGTGTCTGTGATGTATAATGTTTGCAACTAAAGTGGTGTCAATGTTGTTTGTTTTTCATTTATATAAATGTAAGATTGCCTTTGTCATGTGATAATTTAATAAAGATGCTTATTGAAGAAAAAAAAAATTTAAAAAGCAAACCACCCTAGTGGAATCCAAACACAAATAGGTTGTACAACAGATGAGAAAGTCATAGCCAAGATTAGGAAGTGTTCCACCCAGCATGATAAAAAAAACACTCCCATCAATCTAAACAAACAACTAAGAGGGCAAATTAAGTCTACTAAATCCAAATTTGAGGTAAAGGCAGCCTCCTAGGCAAACGACAACCACAAGTTTTTATTTTGCTATGCCAGAAACCTCAAAGGCAGCACACAGAAGTGTGCAGAACTAACTCCAATTGCAACCAATTACGTGGAACCAGAAAATATAGCAAATATGCCGGCCAACGAATTAAACTCCAATTTTATCCCTCTCCACCACCCACTTCTGCCTCCCCCAAAAGAAACAGCCACCCCCCCCCCCAAGCATAGGTGTACTTTCTAATGGCAAAAACACTGCATCAATGGTTCCCAACAATATCTCAGGATGCCTCCTAAGCAGACTAAAACAGGACCACTGGAGTCACTGTTTAACTATAGTCTCCGGACAGGCTTTGTGCCACACAAATGGAGAACTGACTGGCTATCAATGGATCCTAGAAAAGTACAGTTTTGTACCTACCATAAATGTAGATGTTCGAGTGCTCATACAGCTGCAGTCATAACAGATGGGTTATCCTGCAGTCAGGCGGGTCCTCGGTCAGCCGAATTCCAAAGTCTAGGTCCGGCGCCGGTTGTCGTCGCTTCTTCCCTGACGTCAGTGCGTCAGGGCTATAAAAGAGGCAGCCAATGCCATTTTCTTCAGTTTTTCTTGCCCCAGATGTCAGGTGCCCCCAGAAGGAAGGTAAACATAATGTTATGCAAAGATGCAATGTTGATAAATCAAAAACAGTAGTTGCAAGCAAATACACCATAAAAGAATACCCCAAAAAGGTTATATGAAAAGTGTTTGTCATAAGGCCTGCCCTAAGAGGGGTTGGAGGGAGGGAAACCTGGACTGCAGCTGTATGAGCACTCGAACATCTACATTTATGGTAGGTACAAAACTGTACTATGTTCATCGTGCATACAGCTGCAGTCATAACAGATGGGTAGAATCCCAAAGCTAAGTAAGGGTGGTAGGCACTAAGTGGTACTAGGAGGGGCTAGGATGCCCTGCAGGACTGCTGTGGCAAAGCCCACTCTAGATTTTGAGTATAGTGGGAGGTGATAGTGCTTGGAGAAAGTGTGCACAGAACTCCAGGTGGCTGCTTCCAAAATGTCCTTGGTAGGGACCCCCCTGAGGAAGGCTGCAGAAGTAGCTGTGGCTCTAGTGGAGTGGGATCTGATGCATGCAGGCACAGTTTTTCCATGAAATGAGTAACAAAAGCGTATGCAGTGGGCTATCCATTTTGAAATTGTCTGTTTGGAAATCGCCTTTCCCTGAGCACCTATAGCATAGGACACAAAGAGTTGCTCAGATTTCCTGAATGGCTTTGTTCTGTCCAAGTAGTAACGTAGTTGTCTGTGAATGTCCAAGGAATGTAGTAGTCTTTCCCCTTTGTTTTGTGGATTAGGACAAAAGGTAGGTAAGTGGATAGTCTGATTCAAAGCTACACTGGATACTACCTTTGGCATAAAGGTAGGATTGGTTCGTAAGGAAACTCTGTCCTGATGGAAAATGATGAATGGTTGCACAGCCATGAGGGCCTGTAACTCCGAAACCCTGCGTGCTGAGGTGATAGCCAGAAGAAAGGCTGTTTTCCATGACAAGTACTGTAACTCTGTTGAAGAAGCTGGCTCGAAGGAAGGAAGGGTGAGCTTTTCCAATACATAGTTGAGGTCCCAAGCAGGGACTGGTAGTTTCCTTGGGGGTTTCAAATTCTTTGCCCCTCTGAGGAACTGCCTTAAGAGAGGGTGGGAGAATAATGGAGGATCTGTGTTGTATTGTGCAGAAATGGCTGAAGCGTGGATCTTGATGGAGGAGAAGGAAAGTCCATTGTTTAACATCTCAGCTAGGTACTGTACAATTTGAGGTATATTTATTACCCAAGGATTCTGTCCCTTTTCTAGATTCCAGGCACAAAATAGTTTCCATTTGGCGGAGTAAGCCTTTCTAGTAGAAGGTCTTCTGGCCTCCAAGATGACATCCTGCACCTCCTTGGAGAGGAGAAACTGTTGGGAAATCAAGGAATTCTCCATGCAGCTAGATTTAGAGTTTTGAGATGGCTGTGAAGGGTTTTGTAGTTGTGCTGGGACAACAGAAGAGGAACTAGAGGTAGGATCCATGGTGGGGAATGTGTCAGGCTCCTCAGGAGCAGATACCAGTGTTGTCTTGGCCAGTCTGGAGCGATGAGAATCATTTTCGGCCTCTCTGCTCTGGCTTTTAATAGAACTTTGGGCAGCAGAGGAAGAGGCGGAAAGGCATAGACTGCCAATGTTGCCCAATTGAAGGAAAGTGCGTCCACTTTCCAGGCCTGTGGATGATAGGTCCTTGAAAAAAATTTTTTCAACTGGCAATTTCTGTGGGTAGCAAAGAGATCTATGTCTGGCTGTCCCCATGCCTGAGTTATCTTTGTGAAAAGTTGAGGATGCAACTTCCATTCGTGTGGATCTGTCATATTTCTGCTTAGGTTGTCTGCCAGTGTGTTTTCCTTCCCTGGCAGGAATTGTGCCTGCAGCTGAATTTGCAATTCCAGTGCTGTGTTCCATAGGGTCATGGCTTGTCTGCACAGGGGGTATGAATGAGTTCCCCCCTGTTTGCCACATCACTGTGGTGTTGTCTGTCCTTATCAATAGCTGGCCTGGATGCAGTAGGTCTTTGAAGGTCATAATAGCCTTTTGCACGGCTAGTATTTCCTTTTGGTTGATGTGGAGGTGCTTCTCTTTTCAGGTCCATTTTCCCTGAATGCACTGATCTGTCATGTGTGCTTCCCAGGCGTAGTCTGAGGCGTCTGTTGTGATGATTTGAGTTGCTTGAGGTACACAGAAAGGAAGACCTGTGTTTCTTTGGCATGCTTGAGTCCACCACAAAAATTCCTTTTGAAGGCATGGAATGAGTGGGATAATTGTTTCCAAGCTGTGGCTGTGTTGAGACCATAAGTTTTTCAGGTACCATTGAAGTTTCCTCATACGCAGCTTTGCACATGGGATTAGTAGGATGCAAGATGGCATGAATCCCAGAGCCTGCAGGATTTTCCTTGCAGTTAGCCTGGTGTAAGTTGCCATTTTTCTGAAGTATTGAGACAGTTGCCCTTGCTTGTCTGGCGTGAGGTAGGCCATCTGGGTGGTTGTATCCAAGCTGGCACCCAGGAAAATTATTTGTTGAGAGGGTATTAGTTTTGATTTCTTTTTGTTGACTGTGTATCCCAGGAAGTTCAACAGTTTTATTACAAACGCCAGGTGCTGCAGTAGTATGTCCTTGCTGTCCGCTTGGATCAGGCAGTCGTCCAGATATGGGTAGATTTGTATCCCTTGTAGTCTGCAGAAGGCGATTACTGATGCCAGGCATTTCGTAAACACTCTGGGCGCAGTAGATAAGCCAAAGGGCAATGCAGAGAATTGGAAATGGGTTGAACCTGCAAGAAATCTGAGGTATCTTCTGCAATCTTGTCTGATAGGGACATGCAGGTATGCCTCCTTGAGGTCCAATGTTACCAGCCAAGACTCCTTGCCCAGCATGGGAAGAAGCTGCTGTAATGCGAGTATCTTGAATTTTGGCACCTGTAGATATGTGTTTAGGATGGATAGGTCTAAGATAGGTCTCCAATCTTTGTCTTTCCTCGGTACCAGGAACAGTCTGGAATAAAACCCTTGACCTTGTTCTTTTGCAGGTACCTCTAATTGGTTTCATGTCTATGAGAGCTGAAACTTGTTTTTGTGCCTCTGCCCTTTGATTTTGTGGCAGGTTTGGCATGCCTCTCATTTTTGGAAGGGTGTGAAAGTGGAACCTGTAGCCTCTGTCTATAATGTCCAGAATCCATTTGTCTTTTGTAACAATATGCCAATTTTTTGAGAATAATGTCAATTTTCCGCCCAAAGGTGCTGCCATTAAAGCTTTGCTTGGCAGGTGTAGGGGGAAATCATTGTGTCTGTTTTCTAAAAGAATGTGATCTATCTTCTCCACCTCTTGGGGTTGGTGCTTGCCACTGTCTGGCTCTGAAGGATCCTTGAGGTTGCCCTCTGCCCCTTGGGCGCCTGTATCTGCCCCTTTGAGGTCTATCTGTGGCTGGAAAGGACCAATTATTTGAAGGCCAGATTCTGCTGAAACGTGGAGGCTGTACCTGCAGGAAATCTTTCACTGTTTGCATTGATTTAGCTTTTTCCTCCATTTTCTTTAGTACCTCCTCAGCTTTAACACCAAACAATACATCTTTTTGAAGAGGTGCATCTAATAATTTAGCTTTGACATGATCTGGTAAGGTTTGCTCTTTGAGCCAAGCATGCCTACATATAACAGACCCCGTAACAGCAGCTCTACATGAGGCCTCTAAAGCATCAAAACCACACTGCAAGCTATGTTTACCCACTTGCTCTGCACCATGCAACAAATCCTGCAACTCTTTTAAATCTGGTTGTTCTGGTTGTGTCATCTTGCTTTTCAGCTGAGATATCAAAACTGTTGATACTTTAACATATGGAACTGACAGTTTAATGCCCTCATGGTTAAAGTGGCCGAGGTGTACACCTTTTTCCCCCACCTTTCTAAAGCTCTGGAATCTCTCTCTGAAGGTAATGGATTTTTAGCAGTAGAGGCCTTAATTCCCTTGGGACCCTGTGAAATTGTTTCTGGGTCAGCAGTATGACTTTTATATAGGAACTGGTGAGAATCAGGAACCCGGTAATACCTGTCTGGTTTAACAGGAGCTGGAGGCAAAGAATCAGGAATAAGGCTGGCTTCTGTGTACACATCACCCAATATATCTAAAACAGGAGGGATAGCCAGAGGCCTATGCTGGGGGAGCAGAAGAAATTCCTTGAGCCTTTTCTTGGAATCTGAGTAATCTTGGCCTTCAGTGAAAGTGTTCCCTCAATGTATGCAGGGCTTCCCCAAAAGAGAAGTCCTCGGAGGGGGGGGGACCGGGGACCGAGGGAATAGACTCCTCTGCATCAGAGTCTTCGAATGAAGAATAGGCATAATCCTGGTCCTCAGATAGTTCTGAGGTAATAGAAGCTTGATCTGAGGAAGGGTAGTCTTCTTCTAATCTGGGCCTTTTGTCAGAGGGGGAGATGAGAACCCCTGATAAGAGTAATCAAATCCTCAGCCATTTTAAGCATCTGTTTTTTTAGGCATGGTGCCTTGAGAGGGGGTCTGAGGAACCTGTTTTTTGGTTTTCATGGCTGCTTTAGATTTAGTGAAGGCTTTAATAGAGAAGGAGGAAGGCCTGTGGACCCCTTGAGAAATGGCAGGCCTGTCTAAATTCTGAGTTTCCCCGCCAGGAGTGGCGTCGGGATCTTTAGTAGGAATGGGGGCCGAGGAGCCTGCGACCTCGGGTACTGAAGACACTGGTGATGCATTGTCATCGGTACTCAGGGGCTGCGTAGGCACCTCGCAGAGTACCGGAGAACCGGTAGTCGGCCTTAGCATGGTTTCAGTAGGTGGTGCGGACCTCGTATGTCGGTCCTTAACTTTGCGTTTTTTGCTCAAAACTGGAGTTGGGAGTATCCGACGACATAATATAATTAAATTTTTTGCCAAAAAAGTGAAGGGCGAACTCCGCCCGACGCTTAATAGTGCGCTTATTGAATCTAGCACAAAAACGGCAGGCCGAGACGTCGTGGTCTGGGCCTAAGCGAGACATACAGAAAGAGTGGAAATCCTTATGCGGTATTTGCTTCCCACATGAAATGCAATTATTAACTTTGTCTGACATCGGTCTGAGGCAAGAAAAATTTCCCCAACGGGGTACTTAGCTTTCAAGAAGACTTCGGCTGAAATACTTTCGTAAATCTCAAGAGCTGGCCGACCGGCACTTGCGAACTGCTTCTGCTTCGGGCACCGCGCGGCAAGAAAGACTGAAGAAAATGGCGTCGGCTGCCTCTTTTATACCCCTGACTCACTGACGTCAGGGAAGAAGCGACGACAACCGACGCCGGACCTAGACTTTGGAATTCGGCCGACCGAGGACCCACCTGACGGCAGGATAACCCATCTGTTATGACTGCAGCTATAAGCACGATGAACATCTACAGAACTATAAGTATAACTAGTCTCGTATGCAAAACCATGGAAAGAATTACCACAGAAATGATCAATAAGAACATAGAAAACCTTCAAACACTGCATCCAACCCAGTTTAGTTTCATCAAGGGTACATCATGCCTACTCAACCTAACAGACTTCCTTGAAAAGGTCAACAAGGCAATGTATGAGGCCAAAACACTTCATTAATGCCTACCCTTTTTTAAATATCTTTCACTTGTGATATAGGAAAACAAATTTATATAAAAGTAATCAAACCAAATTAACAAGTTCACATTTGCAAACATTACAGGATATATAACAATACATGTGATGTACAATCTAAGTAACATTACATAAATTAGTCAATTCCTGCCTTCTATTAAACCTCATTTCTCCTCTAAAACATTTTTCTGTATGTATTACTCCCACAATTTCTATTTTTTCGATGTAATTTACTCCTACCTTTTCTAAAGATCCTACATTCTGTTCTTTTACCTTTGTTATAATATTCACAACTTCAACTACAGTCAGCCTAGATTCTGATTTCCATTCTAGTAACTGCTTTTTTGGTAGCCACCAGAATGAAATTTAACAAGGCCTTATTGTGTTCTAGGCAATTCAGACCCTGAATCCCAGTTCAAAAAAATCATTTCCTTAGTGACACTCATTTGCTCACCCAGTATTTCTGAGAAATTACTCTGTAGGGAATTTTTTTAAGTCTGCCAATTCATTACACTCCCAAAACAAGTGTTTCAAGTTACCTCTTTCTTCCTCATTACACTTCCAATATTTGTCATCTACTTGAGGAAAAATTCTTTGGAGTCTGCTTGGGGTATAAAAGTAGCCACACAAACATTTTCATGCAAAAATCCTAAATCTTCTACATATTTGGCAGCCTTGCATATATGCCTTCCTATTGTTTCTTTGTGAATTGCATATCTAATCTCTCTACCCAGTATTTTCTGACTTTGTCTGATTGATTCCAATAGTTATCACGGAATATTTTATATGCCCTACTAATTAACCTTTTTTTAACAGCAGCTTCTGTTCTAGACTCAATTAAAAACTCAACCAGTGCAGGTCTTTCATTCAGGATTTCCCTGTCCCTTTCTGCTTGTCAGGGAATGTAATCATTAGCCAGAAATCCGAATGTCTTCTTGGCCTCTTTTTATTCCATTACCTTTCCTTCTCTAATTATTTGTTCCCAAAACCTTGGTTGCTTTGCCAGCTTACTCCAGTAACTATTACACTCCCCTTGTCTATTCTCTGTATCCCTAATTACAGTCATCCCTATCGGCAGAATCTCCTTTCTCCATTCCCATGCTGCCTTAGTTCCTAGCATATTTTCTGCTACCTGCATACTGCCTAACTTGACCTGGCTAAGGCATCTGATACAATACCCTTCTAGGGCATTGTAAACAAACAAATGCATATAGGTATGAACCTCCATGTTATGCACTGGATAGGCACTAGTGGAGTCACTCAGGGCCCTGTGTTGGGTCAACTCCTATTTGTCATCTACTTCTCAAAAGTCAAGGCCAATGTCAAGCACCTCTGGCTGACCTAGTTTGCAGATGATTGCAAACTAGAAGCAATCACAGAATCCCACCAGGACACTAACATCCCACAAGAAGGACTAACACAGATAAATGACTAGTGTCAAAGCCGGGCCTTAAAACTCAAAGCCAACAAATGTATAATAGTACCCTTTGGGATCTCAGCCACCCTAGAAAATTACCTAAATTGATAACGCACCACTGAGAGTAGAACCAATAGTCAGGAATTTGGGCAAGTATGTACACAGTAACCTGGGTTTTGACCAATATAAATCTAAGGTAATGAAGAAATTACTGTATGTTGCTCAAGTTATAAGCAAGAGCATGGCGTCTAGGTCAAGGAAGTAAACATATGCAACAGCTGGAACGTCCACAGAGGTTTCTCACAAAAAGAATGCAGGGCATTAACATGTCCTGTGAGGATCACCTCAAAGCCCTATCCTTATACTCCCTCTACTACAGACTTGTTGAGGCGTGTTCTATCCCTGGCATATAAGGCATCCTTGAATACCATCTCATATCAAGTGAGACTTCATCAGTATTCTGATGAAGTCTCACTTGATAGGAAATGAAAGCACTAAATACTGTGTGCAATTATTAAATATTTAATTTGCAGCTGGTGGTGTGCTGTTTTGGAACCAACTACTTTTTATTATTTTTACAAGTTTAACAGTGTTGTGAATTTTATAGTTTATTGATCCTTGGATAGGGTGGCCATGATGGTGCAGCGGTTAGCGAAGCCGCCTTACAGCAAGAGGTTCTCCGGTTTGATCCTCAGCTAGGGTGCCTTCTGTGCGGAGTCTGCATGTCCTCCCTGTTTTCACGTGGGTTTCCTCCCACATCCCAAAGACATGTTGTAGGTGGATTGGACACTATAAATTGGCCCTAGGTGTGAGTTTGTGCATGTGTGTGCCTTCTGTGGAAGGTTGGGCGCCGGGCTGGCAACTCAACACCATAAAACTCCACTGCCAATCATGAGCAGACAAGTGATCCGCTGTGGCGACCCCTAACCAGGAAAAGCCGAAAGAAGAAGATTGATCCTTCGATACCTCTCTGATGGACCTTTTGCACATCTGCAAAAGGAATAGCATCAGAATTATTGCATCTAAGAAGTGACATAAATAGGACACACTGGAGGAACAAGCATGTGTCTCAGAGAATTTACCTTCCATGGAACAGACTTCCCATCCATGTGAAGCACAGCTCTTCTCTAACCCCATTCAAGATAAACCTGGGCCAATGCATGGGAAATCTGAAATATATCCAAGGTCTAGCACCCTCGTCTCTAATAGACAGAGGCAGCCTGTAAATCTTAATCTACATATACCCCATAAAATAACCTAAAATGGGATAAAATTGGGCTGCCTGGCTAGGCTTATAAAGGCCCCAGTGGTCATTAGCCTAGTATACACCTGTAAAGTATGAACCTATAAGAACTCAGAACTTGGACGCTAGATGAATTGCTCTGTTCATTCAGGCAATGGCATATACAGGGCATCTACTTTCAGGGGCTAAACAGGCAGAGTAGGAATACCTACAGGCTACCTTGACAGTGACCTGAATAAAAGGCTTCAACAGGAAGGTTAACCCAAGGACCCTCAAACTTCTTTCTCAGAAACTTTACCAGGTACATCTGGAGGAAGAGTACAGACTCAAGGTTATTCAGAGTTGTTCTTCATTTAAGTCTGACAGCATCCTGAAAAGCAGGGTCAAATACAAGAGATGAGAACAGACTAACAATACTGATTTCAGAGACAGTGGACTTGTAATGTTCTCAGTCATCAAAGGCTCCTGAGTGCAATGCAGTACCAAGTCCCCAGCTACCTACGGTCATGAAATCTCACATGAAATTATGCAATGGCAAGCAACTGAGAGACTGGTACTGGACTTCAGAGAAGTGGGGACCAGCACTTTATCATGCTACACAAAGGTAGCAAACTTCATGGACAGACCTGTACCAGGCCTGACACATGGCCACAGATCAAAACTCTTAATGGTGACTATTACTCTCATAACTAAAGATTTTACTACATGTTAACCATATGTTTAATGTGCAAGATTTAGGGCACAGGGTTTGGCATGGAATGACCTGCTTAACCCTCTTCAACTGACATAAGTAAATTAATGATTCTCCATATTGCCTTCTGGTGTGTTTATGTCATACAATGGGTTGGCACTTCAACAAATATGAGTTCCAGTGTCTTGCACTTGACTGCTAGGTTAGCCTGAAGCTCCTCCATAAACCTCACATGGATCAAAATGGTACTCAAAAAATTAATGAATGCCTTAGACCAATCCTATTATCTCCATGCTCACCCTTTGTATAACTTCAGTACTACTTCTGTTGCATACTTTTGCATCACCAGCAAAAAGGCATACTATTCCACCTAGAATTTCAAGAATGTCAGTTAGAAAATAGAACCAGTCTGAGTACCTACAACACTGGTATCCTGCTGGTGGGAATACCTTATTTAAGCAAAAACAAATAGGAGGACCCCACAATCTTCTTTTGTTTAGTCAGTCTTTTGTCCATTTCAAATTTAATTTTTTCTTTTACCTTTTTGTACGATTCAGAAATTTAAAGCTGACATATTCAGAACCATCCTCTGTGTTACTAACATTGTTACCAAAAAAAATCTTGTTAGATTTATGTGGCATAATCTACCTGGTGTACAGTCATGTTCCAAGTCCTGTGACCCAGAGGCTTCTGGATATACTGAAACACTCATCAGTAACTCCACTATCTTAACTACAAGTGAGGTCAAACTGGCAAGTAGACAGTTATCAGTCTCTTATAAAGGGTATAACATCTTCACTCCCAGTTTTCAGGAATTTTGCCTCCATTATTTGCTGAAAATATTTCTTAAGAGACATTAGCAGTTCTAATGCCAGTTTTCAAAGCATCGGGTGAATCCCAGCAGGTCTCACCTAGAATCAACTTCTGAAGTTCCTTTACACATTTCTGCAGTAAAAGGAATTGGATGAACACCATGTTCCAGCTAGTTCTCCTGAAAGGATATGATACATCCCCTCCTCTGTAAATAATGAGGATTATCCATTATTCACATTTTTTCGGCATTCTTTTCTCTCCAACCCCCATCTACTGTCTTAAATGTAATTATTCTACCTTTGTCTTTCTAGCTTGTTTATACCTAAATAAAAAGCTCACTTCATTTCTTGATTAAGCTGGGTATCCTTCCATCAGTCTGAGTCTCCACTTTGCTAATTTTACTACCCATGGGACTTTAAAAAACACCCTGTGTCGTCGTCCTGCTTTTCCTTATATTTTCTAAACAATATAAATTTTTTCTAACCTTTGATGTCACCTCATTTGGAAAATACAGTTCTTTTCTCCTTTTTGATTCAACATGTCACACAAAAGGTTGCTTCTTCTACGTTTTTAGGCAACATCTCCACTGTTCAGCCATGCTGCTTTCTTTCTGTTTTCTGGAGTTTTATTACTGAGCTGTCTCATGTTTAAGAATAGTTTGTTATAGGACCTACTAATGTGTGCACATTAAAAGTGGAAACACTACAGATATTATCTACCTGCTGTGTACTTATCTCCCAAGTTAACAAAGTAAAATAAATACAGATCCACTCTTCCAAAAACTAGACTGCTCCCATTTGTTTGGCAAAACTGCATAGTACAGACAAATGAGAACTTGTTCAATAAATGCATGCTCTTCTACAGTTGAGAAAACAGAAATCCAGAACAACTTGCCAAGCAGATTCTTGTAGTAAAGAGGCCTGGCCTTACAAGACTTCAGGAAGGCTCCTTCTGTAAGATGTGGCTGTATTCAAGGTATTCCAACCAGTGGCGACTCCAGTCTCTTTTTCTTGCCGGGGTATAATGTGGGCACAGTAGCTAGTTGGTGGGGCGTACACACACACACACACACACACACACACACACGCACACACACTAAAATATAGATTACATTGTATAAACATACATAATTCATAATACAACATACTCTACCACCAAGATGTGCAGCAATATCTGTACCATACCTTTTTATTACAAATACATATCTATATAATTACGACATATTTAGTTGAGAAGTGGCTTAGTTGAATGCAATTTTTTCTGGACAATTTGTCAATATAAGCTGTTGTTGACTTACACACAGTCAACTACAGCATAAAAGATGGTGATTTCACTTTGGCCACAATTGTGAGACCATGAGTGCGTGGGGGCAGACCCTCAAGTAAAAATAACAGTGATTTACATATTTCTTTGGGAATGGACTAATGGTGCAAGGCTGCAGTCCAATATTAGATTTTTAGAAGGAGGTAGGTTATATAGTAGGGTGTTTAAAACATTTATCATTTTAGTTAGATTACTTCAGCTGCATACAACTTTTTTTTATATAATATGGGTCCTACTTTTAAATACCAAAATTACACTTGTTTGAATTCCAAACAGCCGACTCCACTTCAGCGAACTTCCACTTTATCGAGCACACAGACTACCAAAATCCTACTCCTGGGAAATGAACAACTTGGCCATCAGGTAAAAAAAATGAATGGAAACAAATTAAACCCACCCAAGTGGGGGCTTTGCCCCCCCACCCCCCTACTTATATATACCAACTCCAAGATCGCACTACACTGGGAATAGGGCAAAGTTCACCCTGGTTCATTTCCCAGGCAAAGGATTTCGGTAAGTCTGTATGTTCAGTAAAGTGGATGTTCACTTAAGTGGAGTTGGCTGTTTGGAATTTGAAGAAATGTAATTTCGGTAAGCAGAAGTAGATCCAAATTTTATATATATATACATATATATATATATATATATATATATATAAAAGTTATGACAAACATTCCTAATATGCTTCTGCTGAACAGATATGCTTGATTCTAATAAATTATCAGTTAGATATATTCTGTATAATGTATCGTGGATGGCCGCTATACACTCCAAGCAAACTGTTTTTGTGGTAGAAATTTCTACAAAGGGTCACACTAACATCAAACATCAAAGTGTTTGGAAATCACAACATACAAGTATAAAACAGATGCCTGAACAAATGCAAGCTAGAACTCCAAATCCTGTCTATTGTCATTTAAATATTGCATAAACCTCACCAGTTCCACTAGCTCTATAGTCCAAGTCAACCAAAAACCCCCTTCACAAGTTTAGTGCATACAAAAAAGTTAATAAAATATAAGTTTCTCAAAGTATCCCATAAAAAAAACAGCATAAAGAGGTACAAATTGCCAAAGGTGTGACTGTATGTGAGAGTGTGTTGTATAGACAAACAGCCATGGCAGGGCTAGCCACTCCACGGTGTTAACCTTGGTTCTAGATGACTGTCACCCCGACCTCATGTGCAATAATGGGAAAAGGGGATGTGGATGGATGGATGGCTGAAGCCTCATTACAGTACCCTGGATTGGTAAAAACACTCATTAAATGGAAGATATTTTTTTCTAAGTACTTGTTCTGTTAGGTTCAGTAACAGTTTATTAAAACCTACGGTATATGAATTAGTTTTGCTTAATTAATTTTCCAAAGCATCAATGCCCACATAATGTGGTATATTACTGACCAGTGACTATTTCTAATTTACACAATTACCATTCACTGCTTCAGTTTGGACTTACAGTACACGATCCAAAAATTGTGTAGTATCATAAAATATAGCCCTAACACCCTTCATTTGGGGGGGGGGGGGACAAATGTTAAAAACTCTGGATAGCAGTTCAGTTAATGAGCATCTGCCAAAAATAAAGGGATGACACAATGGATGTTTGCTGTCCTTACTGACCTTTGAAAGCAAGTAATATTTTTCTTTTGGATTTTTTACCTTCAATTTATTGACTGTTGTATGACCCCGTCTTCCACAACTTGTAACAAAAGTTGATCTCCTCCTTAAATTTCAAAATAGGATAAAAAATATTTTGTCATACCACCAACAGTCTCCTAATTGTGTTACAATTACACTGTATAAGTTTTCTGAATTTAAAACTGCTATCCTCCCATCTTTTTTACAGGTACAATGAAAATGGTTTGTTTTTCTTTTCTTTTTTTTTTTTAACTGGTTAACGATTTTCTTTCAAATAAAGTTAAACTGTCTCTAGTCTTGCCAAATACATCCAAATTAAAATGAATGAATCTCAGTACATTCTTCTCAAAAACTTGCATTCATTGGAGGTTTCACAAAATGTAGCCTTCCCAAAATTAAGTCTATCCTTCCCATCTGATGTGTTGTGTTTTTCCTTAAAAAAAAGGTAATATTGAGCTTCCTAAAGAAGACCTTTATATCCTGCACCAACTGTATTGCAGAACTATAAAAAGGTTGTGGCCACAGAAAAAGAAAAGCATAGTTTACAAAGAAAATTAAAACCAAACAAGGAAATAAGAATCTAAGACTATTAAATACAAACTGCCATTGTTGCACGACAGTTTTCACTCTTCTTTTAAACTGTGCACAGTGGATTATAGCTCTAGAGAACAAGTTGAATTTAGTTTTGTCAATGTAGTATCTGAGTTGCCTGTGAACATCCAGAATTCTCTCGGCCTCATTTTTTTGTTGTGGAAAGAAAACAGTGAAGTGAACAGTCTGGCTCAACGAAATTGTGAAACCAATTCAAGTATAAATGAAGGATTTGTTCGCAAATTTACCCTAGCTTTGTGAAAAATGAAATAAGACTGCCACAGCATAAGACCTAGCAACTCAGATACTCTCACTGTAGAAGTCAAAGAAATGATTAATACTGTTTTCTAAGTTAAGAACTTCAAATCAGTTTCATAATTTGGTTCAAATGGAAAAAGTTTTAAGTTTCCATAAAACAATATTAAAGATCCAATAAGGAGCAACCTAACTGGACAGATATGCAGAACCTGTTTCAAAACTGTTTGATATGGACAGGTAAACAGAGATGGCCAAAAGGTGAATCTTTATAGAAGAGTAAGAAAGGCCAAAAGAAAATAACTAAGACAAAATTTAGAACCAGAAGACTCTGAGCTGAAAAGGATCCTGGTTCTTACTCTGGTATGAACTAGAAAATATTTCCACATTCTTATATATAATTTTCAAGAGGTTTCTCAGCCTCCTTTAATACCTGCAGCACATCCTGAGAAAACAAAGGTACCTAAAAGGTATTAATGCTCATCATACAGGCAGTTAAATGAGGTTGATGGCTGGGTGTATCAAGACACCCTGCTTTCTATGAGTGAGTCCATTCTGTGAGGAAGCATGTGGTTAACTGTTCTTTGACACTTTAAAAAGGAGAGGAACCACTGTTGCCTGGGCCAAAAGGAGGATAAACCACAACTATCCTGGAAGAGTCCCCCTGATTTTTTTTGGAAGAATCCTAGATATTAGAGGAAAGAGTAGAAAGGCACAAAGGCACATTCTTGTCCATGGAAATAAAAAGGCATCTCGCTTCCATGCCTTTGTACAAGGAGTCACAGAGCAGAATTTCTTTAACTTTCTGTTATGAAAAAAGGCAAACAGATCTATTTGAGTTCTCCACAGTTGGATCATTTCCTGGAAGAACCCTAGTCTCAAAATCCATTTTTTTTGATTGGGGGGGGGGGGGGTCTGTCCTGGACCTGCTCAGTTTGTCTGCAACAATATTCTGCTCTGAGGGAATATAAGTACCCTGTAGGGATAGAATATGCTGAGTTGCTAGTTTGTAAATGGGGGAGAATCTGGTTTTATTATTTATTTATTTTATTTTACATTTGTTGACCAGGCTAGTCTAGCTGGATATATGTCCATTTTCAGTAGAGGCCCGGGGAGAAAAGCTCCACATTAAAACAGACAAGACATACAAAGTATTAAGTAATAAGTTACAGAACATTAAACTTCAGATGCAGATAGGTTGCTAGACAAAAACAGGTGATTAAGGTAATTTAGCAAACATTGACGGAACAGAAGAATAGCACAAAAATAAGATAAGGTAATACTTAGTTTTTTTTTTTGTGAATGCTGTGGGAAGAAAGTCTTCTGCAGAATATGGGAGATCAGGTAGTTGAAACAGGATTGGTAGAGTAAGTGGAGGGGGGGGGGACTCAGGAGAGAAAAAGAGGTAAATTACATCTTAGGTGTATATGAGCAACTAGAGCATCTAGATGGTAGAGGCCTTAAAGTGGCAATAAAGTGAGTAAGAAACTTGGGAAGACTGACTGTGATGTAAATAGCCAGAGATAGTCTTAGTCAGAGTTTGAACAGGGACATAGCCAATGGTTTTTAAGGTATTGTTTTAGTTTCTTTTTGAAGAGTGTAGTTGAAGATAGTGATGCGAGTTCACTGGGAAGTAGGTTCCAACTTTTCCCCACAGTATTAGAGAAAAGGGAATCTCCTGCTTTGTTGTTTGGTTTATGTATGGATACCAGAAGTTTATTGGCTGAGCGTAGGTTTGTAAGATTTTTATATGGGCAGATTAGACTAGTGATAATTGGTATATTTTCTGGGTGGTAAAGGGTTTTATGTGCAATATTCAGTTGATGAAATAAAATTTGATTGTGGAATTCAAGCCAACCAAGCTGCTTAAGATTTAGACAGTGGTGTGTTCTAAAAGGGGAGCTGGTAGCAAATCTGGCAATATTATTGTAAGAGACTGCCAGCTTGTGGAGGTTGCATTTGGATAGATTTGTACATATAGGAGAGGCATAAAAGAGAGTAGAGATAAGGTGGGTTTGGGCAATAGTAGTTCTAGCTATGGGAGTAAGGATGGGTTTTATTTTGTAGAGGGAGCCAAGTTTTCGGTTTACTGATTTGATTGTGATGTTGATGTGAGTATCATAGTTAAGGCTGTGGTCAATAGTTCCTCCTAAGAGTTTAGTAGTAGTCGTGTCAGGAGATATGACTGTACCATTTTTTGATTTGATAGTGAAGTTAAGTGGGGTGGACTTTTGTGTAGGAGTAAAGAGCAAGAGTTTAGTCTTTTTGGGGTTAAGGAGGAGACACCGCTGTAGAAACCATTCTTGCCCTTGCAGAAGGAAACCATTCTGTTTTCTCTTGTTTATGCACCACATCACGGTAATATTATCTGTGATTACTAGTAGAGGGGACCTGGAACCCAAAAATTATGTAGAGATTCGATAGCATTTAAGGGAGAAATCATTTGTTTGCAACTTAAGTGCTTCATTCTGTTCTGCTTACTCCACTGTTCCTGGAAAGAACTCCCTAAGCAAAGTCCAAGGCTTTGTGGTTACAGACTGAGTAGGACTGGAAGCGAGAAAGGGAAACATGAGTTGATAGATAACTGGTCAATCCACCAGAGTAACCCCTTCTACTCACTACAAAATACCATAAACAGTTTGCTCATGACCAGGAAAGGTAAACCAGAGACACATTAAACAAGGAAAATACTTGTTTCTAGCAATGGCCTTTGACAAACAGTGCATGCACAATGACTCAACTGCAAAATCTTTCCTAAAACAGACTAAACTGAAAAGCCAGTCCCAAGTTTAAGTACAAAAGTAAAAATAACTGAATGCTGCTATGATACAGTTGTGAAGTTACAACTACTTGAAAACATAAATAGTTATATTTGACTGTACTGTTGATGTTAGGAGAAAAATTGTATCTGTTTCAGGTATAGTTGTTAACTGGATACCTGCACACTAGGTGCCATACAAGCCTGCTGATTAACACAGACTCCTGGCTCCTATTGGTTTTAACTTAGTCCCATATAAACGTAAAACATACATATTTGTACTTTATGAAGAACCTTGGACAAACTGGCTAGATTGATCATTATAAGGTCTACTCATGTGGGATGTTGTTAAACAGACAACTGTAATCACAAGTGAAACTAAATGTTGTATACTGTAGTTAAACTGCTACATTTAAAGCAGGTTTCGTAATATATGTACTTTTAAAATGTATATTCCAATAACCTTGCCTTCTGAATGGTTTCTTTACTGCAGTACACTGGAGATGTTTATTACATGCCTTGCAGAAGGAAAAGTAGGGGACTTACCAATGTCAATATTCTCCTTTCCAAGAGACACCAATGAAAGGAAAAGGATTTCTCTGTAGAAACTCCTAAAAAGAAATTATTTTATTAGAAAACTGACTTTGATAAACCACGAAAAACTTTTTATTCATACGGAAGCTGCTTGCCTTTGCTTCAACTAATTTCTTGCCACCACAATCTTTACTAAGACAGTGATCCCCGCTCCTGAAATCAATCATGTAACATTATCTTAATGTACTGATGGGTTGTAGAAGAGTGCTGGCGGAGTGCTACATAATGCATTGCCAAATGCCATCTACATTCTTATAACCAATTTGAGTTGTTCTAGAAAAAAAAGAGCATGCTAATGATCTCTAAGAGGGCAATGGAAATGCACTATCCTTTTTCATCTATGTTGATCATAACACTTAGTTTGCATGTTTTAACTTTTCATTTCTACATGATCAGAACATAATTACTTAAAAGGATCAGTTCCAAAACAGTTAGCCAGCATCACGTCTTTGTTTATTTCACCAAGCAAGCACAACAGTCTCTTTTCACTGGCGGAAAAACAGCTTGGAATTGCTAAAAATGTAAATAACTTGCAGCAGGCTGAAAACGGTGTTATATAAAACATTCCAGGTATATACACCACTTATTCTGGCAAATAAGTCAAAGTTGCATAAGCTACTCTGGCCTGAAGCATATGTACATGATTTTATCCCATCACTGACAATTTATATTTATTGCTTCTTTAAACTATTATTCTATACACATCTTGCATAAAATGCACACTTGTGACAGTAATATTTCTAGTACTGTAACTCCAGAGCAATTCTACTATTGTAGTCACAGACACAGTCATTTCTCTACTGTACTACCTTATGTTGTCTTGCTCTACAGCAATTTGACTACTGTTTGCTTGAATTGCAACTTGCACACATATGCTTTCTGTCATTGCTAGGAAAAATGTTTTTGCAATTGTAACTTGCACATCATCTGTACTAAAATGTTTCTGCTTGCTTTCTATTGAACTTTTTTCCCCAGGTTGTGCAGTGAAAAGGGTCAGCAGATCAATTCACCTACCCAGTAAACAAATTGCAAATAAAATAAAACCTACATACATACCAAAGCCACAAATAACAGGGGGGGGGGGGGAAGGGCCAAAATAGGGACACTCTTTAAATATTGCTCTTACAAACTTAGAAAGTTGACAGACTGGCAGGTTTTGCATTAGCATGAATTTTCTAAAGCATATGAACTCTGAAACTCAAATGTCTGCCATTATTTTCTAAATTCGGCCTCAATGATTTGCCAGTGATTTGAGAAAAAAAACACAATTTTATAAGAAACAGGCCAAAAATATGAGGCAAAAATCTGGAGAGTTGACAGGTTATGCCTACATACTACTATGAACAGAATGATGTTGCCCAAAACATGACTAGATTTTGTCAACGGCTGGTATTCCTAGGCATTTGCCCTTTCCTGCAATGTAGTACAATCTCAGAGTTAGTTTACATAATTTGCAGGGGTGTGCATGTGTGTGTGTGGGGGGGGGGGGGGTTGTCTAGTGATTCGGATTTGGTGCTCTCACCCCAACAGCCCAGGTTAGATTCCCGGTCAGGGAATTTCAATGAATTGGGTCTAGGGCTACGCATTCCAGGGACTTGAATATGGCTTATGACTTAAATAGGATATGCTGGATGGAGGGACAGATTTAACTCCCAGTGACTACCATGTTTTTGGAACAGGCTACAAATTCATGTGAAAGAGAGAACCTCTAAGATACTGTTTAAGAGTAATCTGGATGAGTGGGTGGGGCACCGTAAATTCTTACCTGGGATAATACCCACAACACTCCTGGACATGGGTAGTCATCACTAAATGCAATCTCGGGTATTGACTAGTACCTCTACTGTATTACACTGGGTTGAAATGGCTAGGCGTAAAAAGACTTCTGGATCGACAGCCTAGTAATCTCCTATGATCCAGTGATCCAAAAGGTAGATTTATACCATCTATCAGCCTTTTTTTTTTTTTATACTGGAGACTGTGATGCTGACTAATAGCATTAAGATCATCTTTAAAAGTACAGCAGAGTAAAGGGAATGGCATTTTGAATCTGGAAGCCTTATCATGTCAGTGTTCTATGCATAATATGATGTGGGCTCAACGGGTCTATGTTAAATGTTCGAACATCCAAAATGTCGAACATTAAATGGTAGAGACCAAATGTTCGACGTTCGGATGTTCAAACATTAAAAAAAAAAAGAAGAAGAAAACACAGAAAAAAGCACTAACAGTGTAAGGCAGGGGGGCAAGCCCCTCTGCACCCCCAACACCCCCTCTACTTAAATATATCAACTCCAAGACCGCACTTCAATCTGCACCATACGGTGCTGTTGAAAGTCTGTCTTCGAGCACTCAAAATTACGAACGTTTGGTCTCAACCATGTAACATTTGAATTTTGAGTGTTCAAAGATTTGACACAGGCCAGTATCCTGCACTACCAAACTGAAATAACCTCCTGCAAATAATTTCCAATGGAAGGAAGCCTGCAGTAACCCACAAGCCAAATTAGTTGTTATTACAGGAGACATACCTCAGAAAATATACCCCCAAAGTGATTGTTTCATCTTCTGCTGAAACTGTTAATTTCTGCATGATCACAATGGATACCTGCTACCACACTATGAATCATTACTATTGTAAAACTTCTTGATTGGGAGTTGAGGTCAAACTTAATTAATGTATAAGTGGAAGACCATGTTGTGCATTACAAATATAATTTGTGGAGTTTCTTTCAAAAACTTGTAGAGGTTGCAGCATCATTGGGACAATGGGTTTAATCCGTCTTTCAACATATCTGGCTATTCACAGCAAAAGTCAATAGATATGGAGAACCAGTTAGAAAATGGGTAGATCCCATACGGAATACCTAACACATTCAAATTATGAAAATACTTTGTCACTTTGTGATATATATCTAAAGCTACATATAAACTCTTCTCAGCAAGGTTCTGTGAAAGAAGAAAATGCCAAATGAATCTTCTGTTTAACTTCTGTGTCAAGCAAGACCTCAGGTATAAGGGATGAAATGACAGAAAAAATAAACTCTACCAAAAGAAAGGAAGACAGGGCAGGGATGCAAACTCTGACATCCTTCCTAGCTAAAGTAACTGCCTAGAAAACACCCATTTTTCAAGTTAGAAATTTAAGCCAACTGTGAAGGCTAATTTAAGTGGAAGGTCCATTATTTTGTTTTAGAATAAAATTCAAGTGTAGTGAAGGAGCTGTAACCTTCCTCTAGGGTTTAGCCATGACATCTGATTTAGGAAACAATTCATCAGTGGAAAAATAACAAAGAATAGGTTTCTGTAATACAAAAGCTGAGAAGCACAGTAGTACACAGTACAGTAGAAATAAGCAAACAGAGACAACAAATTAGACAAACAGTTTAGGTCTCTGGGCACATCTGCCATCAAGAGAGATGCATTCTAAATCTGCATCAAAAAATAAACATTTTCAGGGACTTGTTTCCAAGATGGCTGCACACTAATCAACACCTTAACTTCAGCTCTAAGTGCTAGTAATTTTGACAGTTTTAGTAAAATTCAGTTACTGACGAATAAGTACACTGCATAGATGCTAAGAAGAAGAAACCTTTGGAATTCAGGCCGACTGCGGGTAGCCTGCCAGCAGGATAACCCAATTGTAATGACTGCAACAGTGAAACACGATGAACATCTTAGAGAGCCTGAAAAAAAATCAGCTAGAAAATGTGAAGAGAAAACACTGACTGGGAAGAATCCTGTGGTTGTTCAGCAAAAAGCAGTTCAAGCTCCAGCACTGGTACAATGACTTCCGGTAATTTAGAGGAAAAAATAAATCTAATGTGCTCAAGGCTGATTAAAAGAAAAGAAACACAGAAGGAGTATACTACAAAAGGCTGGAAGAAATGGAAGACGCTTTAAACAGCTATTCAGATGAACTGATAAAAATTAACAAATCAGAGGGTGAAATGAAGAAAAGGCTGACTGAGCATGACATTGCTCAAGGAGAGATGTTTAAAAAATGGTAAGAGTTAGAGCACAGGTTATGCAGAGAAAACTTGAGATTTTCTGCTGGACTAGTGAAACTGGAAGAAATGAACTCTTAATTTTATGATAGCACAAATAAGCAAGTGGACTGGTAGTCCACAGCAGGCTTTATTAATTGAAAGGGTACATTGTGTGCATGTTCCAAACCTGGCCATAAAAAAGCAGTCAAGACCTACATTAGTAAAAATGCAACCATACCAGCAGAATGAACTGATCTTCACAAAACTGAGGCTGCAGTAGAGTGCTTTTGGAAGATGATTATTCATTGTACACCAGGCAGGAGAGAAAGAATAGTTGTGTAAAATCTTACCATAACCATAGATGTCTTTCACTTCTATGTTGCAGTATTCTTTACATATGGGTCGTATTCCGCCCAAATGACCAGACGTCCGGCATGTATACAAGAGCCACTGTCTGTATGTGGGACGTCACACACAAGCCCAGACAGCGACAGCCATAAAAGGGGCGTCTGCATATACAATCTTCAGAATAAGCAAGCCCCATGAGGAAAACCCCCCGGGGAGCCTAGGTGGATCATCCTAGGAAAAAGCAAGCTGTAGAGGGAAGGTAGGAGGGATAGAATACTGCTACAGAGAAAAGAAGGACATCTATGGTTATGGTAAGATTTTGCACAACTATTCTATGTCCTTCTATTCAATGTTGCAGTATTCTTTACATATGGGAGAGTGCCAGAGCTGAAAGGGAACTCAGGGAGGAAGATGAAGAAGGGGAAACTAAAAGGAAGCATTTTCCAAGAATCCATGCAGAATTGCTCTAGCAAATCCAGCTCTGGATCTGGTAACAGTGTCCAATTTGTAATTTTTTGTGAAGATGTGAGCAGATGACTAGGTGGCTACTTCCAAGATGGAGTGAGCATCTAGGCCCTTGAAGAAGGCCCCTGAGGATGCAACTGATCTAGTAGAATTGTGCCTTGACAGATGCTGATAAGGACTTTCCATGGAATTCATAGCAAAACATGATAGAGCTTTAGAAATCCATGTGGATATATAGTTTGTTTGGACAGTCAAGCCCACAGCCCTGGGATGAAAAGACACAAAAGGTTGGTTAGACTTCTTGATAAACTGTTTTGCTAAGGTAAAATCCAAGTTGTCTATGCACATCTAAGGTGTGTAAAATTCTCTCACTAGAGGACTGAGGTGAAGGGAAGAAGGTAGGCAATTGGATGGATTGATTGACACTTTATTCACTCTTTTTGGCATGAAGGAAGGGTTAGTTCTCAAGGAAACCCTGTCTTTGTGGAAGACCAGAAAAGGAGGCAAAACCATGAATGCCTGATTTTCAGAAACCCTTCTGGCAGAGGTTAAGGCTACCAGAAGCACTGTTTTCCATGTGCAAAACTTTAAGGAAGCAGAAGCTACTGGTTCAAAAGGGGCTTGGGTAAAGTTTTTCCAGAACATAACTGAGATCCCAGGGAGGAGGAACCAGTTTCCTGGGTGTCTTAAGTGTAGGACACCCATTAGAAGAAGCTTAACTTTTAGCCTGGAAGCTAGGGGAGGGATCAAAGGCAATCAGGCAGAAAAGGCAGAACAAGGGACTTAACAGAAGAGTAAGAAAGGCCCCTATTGAGTAACACACACAGGTAGGAAAGCACTAGTGGAATGTCCGCCCCAAAGGGATCCACTTTCCTTTTTTAGCACCGAATGGAACATCTTCTCCACTTGGAAACATAAGATTTTCTAGTAGTGGGTTTCCTGGCCTCCTGCAAAACCCTTAGCACGTCCTTAGAGAATAGGTGCCTGAAAGGGATCAAAAGTTATCACCCCTACAGGGTCAGCTGTAGAGTTAGATCCCTTGTCCTGAGTGAGTAGGTCCAGGCAGTGAGGTAACCTGTAGTGATGATCCTTGGCTAACTGCAGAACAAGAGGAAACCAGTGCTGTCTTAGCCAAAAGGGAGTCATTAACAAGATTTTTGGTTTGTCCTGTATAATTTTCAACAGGACTTTCTAAACTAAGGGGAAGGGGGAAATGCACAGAGAAACCTCCCCTTCTATGAGAATGAGTGGGCATCCATTTTCCACACTTGAGGATGAGGGACCCTGGCACAGAAGCGAGGAAGTTGTCTGTTCACAGGGGAGGCAAATAAGTCCAGTTCTGGAGTACCCTAATGGTGAACTAGATCCAGGAACACATCCCTGCGAAGCATCCACTTGTGAGATTGTGTCATGGACCTGCTTAGTGTGTCTGCGACCGAGCTCTGAGCTAAAGGAAGGTACACAGCATGCAGAGTTACCTTGTATAAAGCAGCCAATTCCCAAGCCTTGATGGCCAAATGACAGAGGAGATAAGATTTTGTGTCCCCCTGCTTATGTATCAAAGGACTGTAGCATTGTCTGTGAGGATCTGTAGTGGTCCTGGCAGGAACAGTGTGTGAAAGGTCTGTAAGGCTAGAAGTAAAGCTCTCATCTCGCTGATGTTGACATGTTCCTTCCTATGAGAATAGGACCAAAGGCTCTGAACTTTTCTGGAAGCAAAGGTTGCTCCCCACCCCAAGTCTGAGGAAGTTGCTGAGCTGGTTGAGGAATCTGAAGAGGAAGGCCAGGATTCTGATTGAGTTATTGCATCCACCAACCTAACTGTGCTTTCAAGCAGGGAAGCAGGGAAATCATGACATCTAAAGCATGAGCATATTGAGACCAGACTGTCTTGAGAAACCACTGGAACTTTCTCACGTGCTGCTTTACAAAGGGCAGCATGAGAATAGTGGAGGCCATAAACCCCAGCAGTCTCAAAAACTCCCTGGCCGCGATGGCAGGAAAAGGCAGAAGAGCCTCCATGAATGCCCAGAGATAGGTTGCTTTCTCCACAGGAAGAAAGATCATCAAATCTGTGCAAAAACCTGCACCTTAGGAATATAAGATACTGATTCGGTGTGAGACAAGACTTTTTGGGATTTATTGTGTAACCCAGTGCCTGCAGAAAGGAAATGGCTGAGTTAAAAAAAGAAGTTATGTCTTACCATAACGTTCCATCTGTATTGTTGCCACAAACTCTCAAGCTAAAACTCTTACCCAGAATTCCCCTCTCCCTGTTACCTCAGATTGAGTTTGCAAGTCAAAAGAAGGTAAAGGCTACCTCTGATCAAATGACCTAAGAGAACTGGATGGTGAGATCCACTAGAAGCCATGGGAGGGAGAAGGAGGGAGGGTCGTAATGACTGAACGAGGATTAATAATACAGATGGAACGTTATGTTAAGACATAATTTCTTTATCTGGTATTGTTTATCCTCGTTCATTCCTTACGTATGGGACAGAGTCCCCAGCTACCACTATTCCTGGGAGGCTCTCATGGAAGGATATTCCTGAGCACCATAGAACCAAAAGATGCTCTTCCCCTGGAGGTCAAATCCAATTTATAATGATGGATGAAGGTATGAGGCGTAGCCCAAGTTGCAGCTGCACAGATGTCACGTAAAGAGGCTCTGGCATGGAAGGCAGCAGAAGTTGCCACCGACCTTGTCGAATGAGCCTTTATGGTAGTCGGCAATGGATTATTACATTGTGCATAAATGAAGGTCACAAGGTCTTTCAACCACCTAGCCAATGTGACCTTAGCAACAGCACATCCTAATCTAGGTCCAGAATAAGCCAAAAATAACTGGTCTGATTTATGAGAGGCCTTAGTCCTGTTCAAGTAGAAGCAAATTTGTCTGAATATCTAGGGTATGTAGGCAATACTCTCCTTTGTTTGAATGATTGGGAAAGAAAACTGGCAATTCGATGATTTGATTAATGGACATTTCAGAGATCACTTTTGGCAGAAAGGAAGGATTAATTCTCAAAGACACTCTGTCTCTATGAAAAATCAAGTACGGACTCTTGATGCATAAGGCTTGAAGCTCAGAGATACGTCTGGCAGAAGTAATGACGACAAAAAACAAGGTTTTCCATGACAAATATTTGAGGTCGCTTGAAGAAGTTGGTTCGAAAGGTGGCATTGTCAGAGCTTGTAGAACTAATGACAGGTCCCATGGTTGAATAGGTTCTCTAAAAGGGTGCTTCAGGTGATTCACACCTTTTATGAAAGTCTTGCATAATTTGTGTGACATAAGAGAGGAGTCTTGGACACCCTCATGGAAATTGGATATAGCAGCCAAATGAACTCTAATGGTAGAGGCCGAAAGACCCGATTGGAATAGATTGGCTAAATACTCTAATACTATCAACACTGGTGCTGAAAAGGGATCTACTTGCTTTTCTTTCAGCCAAAAGGTAAATCTTTTCCACTTGCTTAGATAAGTAATTCTAGTGGAAGACTTATGAGATGCAATAAGAATGTCCCGTACTGGTAAAGAAAGATCATTCTGCCTGGCAATCAAGGGAATTGGAGGAGCCAAGCTGTGAGCTTCAGGCTATGAAAGATGGGATGAATTAGATTCTGTGGATGGGAGATCAAATCCGGGGTTGGATGGAGAATCCATGGTTGATCTAGCAGGTGACGCCTAAGGTAGGGGAACCAAATCTGAAGAGGCCAATATGGTGCTATTAGGATCACCTTGCTCTTCAACCGACGGGCTTTCTTCAGAAACTGGGGAAGAGGTGGAAAAGCATAAAGGAGACCCGAGGGCCAATCATGGACTAGAGCATCCCTGGGTGACTGTCCCGGAGGGGGAATCAGGGCAAAATAGTTGCTGCATTTGTAGATGGTCGGGGATGCAAAGAGGTCACAGCAAGTACGGCCCCAGCAGTGGAAGATCTCCGCCACTATCAAGGGATTCAGGGACCACTCATGAGGTTGTAGAATGCACCTGCTGAGTCTGTCTGCTATCACGTTGGAACTCCCAGGAATGTGCATTGCTAGAAGAAAACCGTTGGTAGCCATCGCCCATTGCCATATCCTCATGGCCTCTCAACAAATGGGGTAAGATTTGGTTCCGCCCTGTTTGTTGATGTACCAGACCACAGCCATGTTGTCTGATTGAATTGCAATAGTCCCAGACGGCAGCAGGGGATGGAATGCTTGCAACGCCAGAAGCACCGCCCTCAGCTCCAGAACATTTATATGCAGTTGGGCCTCCAATTCGGACCAAGTGCCTTGGACAGTCTGACCCTGACATAGCCCCCCCAAACCCTTCAGGGAGACCTCCGTGGTCACTGTAGCCTTGGGTTGCTGAGGGGAGAAAGGGCGAGACCACTGTGACGGGTTGTTGGTCATCCACCAATTTAAATCCTGTTTGCACCTGTGAGTTACTCGAATCTTGGCTGAAAGCGGGTGCTGAAAAGGATACCATTGGGTGAGCAGTAGCCATTGTAGAAGCCTCATGTGAAACCTGGCCAGGGGGACAATGGTGATGGAGGCTGCCATGGACTCCAACAGCTGTAGGACAGAGTGAGCTGTGGACTTCACCCTTGAAAGGACTGGGATCAGTTGTTGCTTTATCCTTAGAATTCTGTGCTCTGGAATGGATGCTCTGCAATTCTTTGTGTCCAATATGACCCCTATGAATTCTGTGGACTGAGATGGGGTGAGATTGGATTTTTGCCAGTTTATGGTTATGCCTAGCCTTTTTGAAACGAGGAGAGAGTATGTCAGGGCTTCTTCCAATAAATGTCTGGTGGGGGCGGAGACGAGCCAGTCGTCCAGGTATGGAAACACCTAGAATCCTTGTAGTCGCAAGTGAGCTGAGATGACTGCCTGCCATGCACTTTGTGAACACTCTGAGGGCTGTAGAGAGTCCGAAGGGCAGTACTCTGAACTGGTAGTGACTGGCTCCCGCATGGAAGCGCAGAAATCTTCTTGATGGCCTGTCCACTTTTATGTGGTAGTACGCATCTTGAAGATCTATTGAGCACATCCAATTGTCTTTTTCCAAAAGTGGGAGGATAGACTGTATTGTGACCATCTGGTATTTTTGTACTCTTACAAACGTGCTCAATACACTGAGATCCAAAATTGGTCTCCAGTCCCCGGTTTTCTTTGGCACCAGAAATAGTAGAGTAGAATCCGGATCCTATCTGGTCTGGAGGGACTATCTGGATGACTCTTTCTTAGCAACTTTGCTATCTCTAGTGCTGCTTCTTCCCTTTGAATTGGTAGAATTGTTGGGTAAGTTTGTTGGGGGGGGCAGGACAAAGATCGAACGGGATATGGTAACCTCTGGTTATTATCCTTTGTACCCAAGAGTAGGTGGTGATGGTTAGCCAGGCAGAAGGGTACAAGGAGAAACGACCCCCAACCACCTCCAGAGGAAAGGAGTTGGGCCGCTCTTCTGGAGTGCTGACAGGATTGACCAGGAAAAGAGTCCCTGGAACCCTGGTTACGTGGACCCCCTCTGCCTCGAAAGGGGGGTCTTCCCTGTGAGTTTTCCCCTCTGCCTCTAGGGGAGAACTCGCCGGTGTGTCGCAGAAAGGACTAAGACTTTTTGTACCATATCTTCCCACTCTTCTGGTTTCTGGAGAAAGCACATTGAGGGGGAAGAATAACGGACACCTACGGCAGAAAGGGTCTTACTGTCCTGTTCACACATAGCCAGTGTGCTTTTAACTTTGGGTCCAAACAATGAAGAGGTTTCAATGGGAGCATTGAGAAAGGAAGCCTTGAAGGGTTCTGTGAAATTACATAAGCGCATCCAGGTGTGCAGACTCAAAACAACACCTGAACTCGCTGCTCTAGCTGCTCCTTCTGATGCGTGAGATATCAGGCGCATAGAGAAGTTTGATAACGATTCAGTGGTAGCCAGTTGACAGGTTACTTTGTCACGGACCTCATCAGACACGGCACCAGCCAAAGTTTCAGAGAGCTCAGATACTAAATCCCTTTGAAGCCTGGTGAAGTGTGCCATATAATTCAGGGACCTGATTGCAAAGGTCGCTGACGCAAAAGTACGCTTCACTATTCTGTCCAGAGCCCGAGACTCTGTTGGGTGGATGGGCAGTCTGGCTTTCTTCTTCCGCCAGATCTTTCTTGGTTGCGGCTGCCACCACCACAGCATCTACAGGAAGACCTTTGGACCAATGGGGGTCAGTAGCAGGAGGGGAAAAAATTTTTATCTGGCCTGCAGGGAATGGCCTCAATGGTGTCAGGAGCCTTCCCACACGCTGCACGATGAGCCGGACCAGTTCGTTGGCAGGTGGAGTAACCCAGGAGATAGGGGGCCGGGCGTGAAAAGCCTGCAAGAACACAGACTCTTCAGAGTTCAGGTTAGAGGGCTGCCAGTCACTTCTCTGTTTAAGGATTTTGAGGACATCACCAAAGGATACCTCAGAGGGTGAGCGAGGGGACCCTTCCTCATCATCAAAGTCTGTCTCTTCAGTGAGGGACTCCTCTGTGGAGTCCATGTGCTTCCTCTTGCACAAGCTTTTGCAGTGAACTTCCTCAGAGGGAGGAGCTGGGGAAGACAACGCAAAAGGGGTTTCCTGTGGGAGTACATCCTGAGGCCCTTGCGCCCGGTGTCTGCTAGGAGCGACTTGTGTACATAGTGGTCCAGAAGAGGGCAGGGAGATTGACAGCACAGTATCGCCAGCAGACGCCAAAGTCTTCTTCATTAGTTGGAAGGCTGGTCCATCTAAAGAGGTGCGAGTGTCCTGGACAGGGGTCACCCCTCCCATAAGTGGCTCAGCAGGCCGACTCTGAGTCCCTGGATGGCTGTGAAATGCCAGATTACGTACACTACAGCTAACATCCTGGGTTGTAACAAAACTCTCCTGCCACGAAGGCAACTGTGGTTCCTTAGTGAGGTCCATAAAGGAAACCTTAGAGGGGGGAAAACTGTGCTATATCAAGGGGCTTCAAAGGCAATGAAGGAGGAGAATAAGTAGGGGTCTTTGGCAAAAGGTGATCACCTCCCAAGGAAGGATAGGTCCTGGGGGGCAAGATACCTCTGGCCAAAAGCACTTGATCCACAAGACGCAACACGTCGTGTTCAGAGAGGCTTCTAGTGGATTTCACAGACATGGCCGAGGGGAGTCAGGTCTATCCACAGATGGGACAAGATGCATCCTTGAGATCTAGAGAAGCTAAGAAAGCTTGAGGAGGGGATCAGGGGCAGAAGAGTAGGTAGGGATAGCATTCTGAAGGAAGGCACCACCAGGAAGGTGTTTAATAGGGAAAGATCTAAAATAGGCCTCCAAGGGCCATCTTTCCTTGGAACTAGAAACACCCTGGAGTAAACCCCCCCTTTTCATGCTGGTCTTGAGGGACAGACTGAATGGTGCCTTGTTTGGAAAATTGATCCAGTATCAAGGGAAACAAATGCAGTTGACTGGAGGGAGGTTGAGGAATTCCCTGGAAGGCTGGTTGGGTCTTCCAGGTCATAAATATTCAATTTGGATATTTGAAATCACCCAGAAGTACTGGGTGATCTCCTTCCAAGCTGGTAAGGAGAGGGGAAGGCAAAGGTACAGAGGAGTAAGACTTGGAAGACGGTGCAAGGCGTCACAGAGGACTTTGTCTTGGCTTAAAGGGCTGCTGAGGAGGGGGTCACAGCAGCAGCTGCAGGAGCGACAGTCTTGGCCTGTGAGTGCCTCCTGGAAGGCTTACGGGATCTAGTTCCAGAAGGAACAGAAGTGGAGGAACGAGCAGGTTTCCTAGTCTTAGCAGGAAAATGTCTATGAAACCAGAAGGTGTTTCAAAAACTGGAGTTCCCTACCAGTTTCCTGCAGTGACATGAACAAGTCTGCATCTGCATTTTTCAAACAGTGTAGAATTGTCAAGAGGGCAGTTTTCCCTTGATGTCATCAGGAAGTGCCTGGAAGCGCAGCCAGGTATGTCTTCTCAGAACAGAAGCAGAAGCTGTTGCTCTAGCAGAGGCCTCCACTGCATCATAACTCTACTTGATGGAGGGTCTAGCTACCTGAGGATGATAGGAGAGCAAGGGGCTGAGATTTAGCTTCTGAATCTGGAAATGAGGAGCGAGCCAGCGAGGCCTGAGTAAGCAAGGCAAAGCATACCTGGACATGTGTGTTTGATAATTAATTGCCCTGATTGCCAAGGTAGAAGATGTATATACGTTCTTGCCCAACCTTTCCAAAATTTTACTTTCTTATCAGGAGGAGTAACTTAGTAGAAGGTGAAAACCGTGAGCACTTATCTGAGGTAATGGAAACCACAGCAGGGACAGCTGAGGGGCATTTAAAAAAAATTGCAATCCTCAAGGACCTCACAGAAACAATCAGGTCTCTTTGGAGCAGGGGCTTGGAGTCCAGGGTTTTAGATGCAGCCTTGAAAACATCTAAAAAGGTTGGCAGAACTGGAGGGACTGCTGAAGGTGCAGGGGCCTCCATCTGTAGATGATCATATCATCTCTTCTGTTCTTCAGAGATGTGAAAAGAATCCCACTGCAAAAACTCCCTCATTTCACTAATAGTTTCCTC
Source organism: Protopterus annectens (assembly GCF_019279795.1). Taxonomy (NCBI): domain Eukaryota; kingdom Metazoa; phylum Chordata; order Ceratodontiformes; family Protopteridae; genus Protopterus; species Protopterus annectens. The sequence continues at coordinate 779,532,877 of NC_056728.1, forward strand.
AAAGGAAGCTCTTCTATGGGAGAAAGGGCCTCAGGGCCAATAGCCTAGTAACCCCCTATGATCCTAGGAGAATGCCCCCCATTAGACTCCTCCTCTGGGGAAGCATACTCCAGGGGAGAGGGAATTTGAGTGGGGTATGCTAAAGAGTCATCAGATGACTCCTCAGAATCTGTGTTATGAATTTGATCTGTGGGTTGTTCTTAAGCAAGACCTTGGATCCTGGATGGCTGCACTGGAGAAGAAACAAAGGCCGGGCCCACTATGGGTGAAGGTAAAGCCGCAGGCCTCAAAACCATCAGGGCCTTAAGACCCTGCAAAAATAATTCCCAATCCAACATAGGAGCAGAAGGAGCAGGAACATGCCTAATCTTTTGCTTCCTCTTCACAGGTTTTTCCTCTTGAGGAAAGAAAATAGATGTAGGCCTATCCTCCAATAATTCTTTGGATAAGAAAGCTGGAGCAGTTCCTGAGTCCTCTGTAATCACTAGCCGTGATTCCCCCAAGTCGTCCGAACAGGACATCTGCATAGCCTCTGACGTGCTATGATCCACACTTCTGATGGCTTCCATCCCAGTACTCGTCGACGGAGCAGGCCCTAGCTCTGATCATACTGCTGGGTTTTCATCAACCTCAAGGGGTACGTCGGAGGAAGAAAGCACAGCTAAAGAGGATTCAGGTCTAGCCTTGCTAACCTTTCTCTTTACAGATGGCTCGGAAGTACTCACAGAACCCTCCAAAGCATCCCTAGCCAGATGTTTAAGTCTTTGGTTTGCCAAGTATAAATTCAAAGCTGACAAACGACTGTATAATGTTCTGGGGACGAAGGCCTGACGAACAGAAAAGGACCGGTGGTTGTGAGTAAACCCTAAGCAAAACAAGCATAGCTCGTGACTATCTTTATGTGGAATTTGCCTTCCACACCTACACTTGCCCTTCCTGGATGCCATTAACAGAACAAAAGGCAGCAGCAATATATTAAATTACCTATGGGGTTCATATCTGAAGCTGTAAGATGATGCAAGACGAACCAACGGGATCCAATGGCAGACCAAACGTACGACTCAACCTTTCCAAATGGCAGCGAAAAAGTTCTGAAGATGGTACGTGCGGACGTCCCTTTTATAGCTGACATTGTCTGGGTCTAAGTGCGACGTCCCACATAAGGCAGTGGCTCTAACCTCTTGTATACAGGCTGGATGTTGGGTTGTTTGGGCAGAACACAACACGAATGCAAAGAATACTGCAACACATACACTTCTGGACTTGGTTATGAATAGGTGCGTGAAGTAATTCATCCTGCACTCCACAAAATCATCCTGGATTTGCTTAAAGACAAGGTCCTAGTACTTCAGAATGTGGGTTTAGTAAATTAATCCCTTGAAAGTCAACACACAGGTGTACACCTTCTTCCCAAATCATTCAAGCAGTCCTGGAGTTTGGATGCACAGGCACAGATGTCTTCTTGAATGGCTATCATAGGAAATATGTTGCCCCTTCTTTAATGATTAACTGCAGCTCTGAGGCAGATTCTTGGGGACCAGCATTCAATATGGACTTTTGGGCCTTACCTTCGCTTTGGTAGGATGTGCTAGAGGCCAAAGGCATTGCAAATTGCAATGGGGCAAAGCCAGAGGCCTCAGAAGTAACAAGACTCCAGGCTGGGGGCTAATTGAGTGCCTCTGTAGAACTGATACCCTTGGAACTTGGAGCCTGTGATGAACTATTTAGGTCAGTGGTCTCTACAATCTTCTCTTCTTGGATATGCTGCTTCTTGCATTTCTTTTTTGTCTGCATACATAGAGGATTATCTTAAAAGGTCCACAAGGGTCTCTTTGGTCTGGGATATCTAAAGGACAACCTACCTTATCTTCAGAATTTCATGACTAAAATCCTGGCAATGTCAAGCTCAAGATCCAGTCAATAAATGCACTGGTCTTGATCAGTTTTATGTGATATATGCAGCACATCTATTAGATTCTGTAGGACAAGCCATAGTGACACACTCCCAGTTGCAAACATTATACATCACTTATAATCTACCCAATCATTTTCTGTCAAACATTACATACCTCATTTATGTCCTGCATTCTTTTAAACATCATTCCTCCCATGTATGTATTGTTCCCACAATTCCCATTTTTTTCCTATGTAGTTTACTCCTACCCTTTTCTAAAGATCTCAGTTCCAGAAGTTTTATCTCTGTTACTATATTCATTACTTCTAATATAGCTGCTTTAGATTCTGATTTCCATTTTCTAGTAACTGCTTTTTTGGCAGCCATCATAAATAGACAAAGCAAGGTCTTACCATCTCTAGACAGTTCTGATTCAGTACTACAGCTCAGAAAAATCTCCGTTGTCGCACCAATCCCCCCACCTAACATCTCTGACAGTGCATCCCACAGGGAATCCTTAAAGTCTGCCAACCCACCACACTCCCTGACAATATGCTCCCAAGTGCCTCTTTCTTACCTGTCACACCTCCAACTCCAACATTTGCTGTCTACCTGAGGAAAATTTCTTTGGAGTCTGCTTGGGGTATAAAAATATCTATGTAAGTATTTCCAAGCATAAATCTTAAATCTTCTACATTTTGTTGCATATTTGACAGACATACATATATCCTCCCATTGTTTAATTTTCAATTGCTTAGCCAATCTCTCTTGCCAATCCTTTTTAACCTCCTCTGAGTGATTCTTATAGTTATCATGCTATATATTATATGTTCTACTAATTATTCCTTTTTAATGGCAGCTTCTGTTCTAGATTCTACTTAAAACTCTACCAGTGCTGGTCTTCCATTCAAGACCCCCTATTTCTTTCTCTTTGCATATACTGATATCAATCCTTGATAGAGAAAGCAATCTCTAACCAGAATTCCAAAGAAATTCTTGGCCGCCTCCTATTCTATTACCTTTTCATCTCTAGTCATTTGCTCCCAATACCTTGGTCCTTTGCCAGTTTTCTCCAATAAATTCCAGCACCTTCTTGCCTACTGTACATATCCCTAATTGCAGACATCCCTATCCGCAGAATCTCCTTTTCCTCCATTCCCGTGCTGGCTTAGTTCTTCGAATACTTTCTGCTACTTTATGGATATAATATTCTGTATGATTACTGTTATTCTCATTAAAGGCCTACATCCAAAATCCCTAAGCCAAACCACTCTTAACTAACACAAGTAAGAAAGAACTGGGATATCCTCCAACAGTGGATCCAGGTTATGTGAAAGACATGAAATAGAAAACTCTTCCGTTTACATACGTAAGATCTTCTAGCACTGGGTTTTCTGGCCTCCTGCAGTACCCTAAGCATGTCCTCAGAAAAAAAGTTGTCTGAAAGGAATCAATTTATCAACCACAGCATCAGACGTAAAGTTGCCAGGTGTGGATAAAGCAGAGATCTCTTCTCTTGTGTGAGAAGGTCCATCCTGTGAGGTAACGTGTGATGACTGCCCTTGGATAAATGCAGAACAGAGAACCAAATGCCGTCTTGGCCAAAATGGAGTCATCAGCAAGATATTTGGTTTGTCCTGCTGAATTCTGAGCAGGACTTTTTGAATGAGAGGAAAGGGGGAGATGCATAAAGAAACATCCCCTTCCATGAGAAAGATAAGGCATCCACCTTCCAAACCAGTGGACCTTGGACTTTGGCACAAAAAAAGAGGAAGTTGCCTGTTCAGAGGGGAGGCAAAAAGATCTACTACAGGAGTACCCCACCAGTGGACCAAGTTCAGAAACAATTCCCTGTGAAGCATCCATTTGTGGGACTGAGTCATGGACCTGCTGAGAGTGTTTGCCATAAAATTTTGAGTGGATGAAATGTAAAATGCTTGAAAAGTCAGTTTGTACTGAACTATCAAGTCCCATGCACCAGAGCCAGTATGCAAAGAAAATATGACCCCCCCCCCACTTGTTTACATACCAGAGGACTGTTTTGTTGTCCGTAAACACTTTCAAAGGTCCTGGATGAAACAGGGGATGGAAAGCCTGTACCACTAGTATGAGGGCCCTCATTTCTTTGATATTGATATGTTCCTTTAAGAAAGAGATCAGAGACCCTGCACCTTTTTTGATGCAAAAGTTGTCCCCCAACCTGTCTCTGAGGTGCCTGTGACAACTCTTGAGTTGGTTGAGCTTGAAGAAGACCCGGACTCAGAGAAAATTGCTACCAAAGAAGCTCTGACTTCAGGCATGGGGAGAAGAGGAAAGTACAAACTCCAGAGGATGAGCATGCTGCATCCGAACTGATGTTAGGTACCACTGAAACTTCCTCACATGAAGTTTTGCCACGAGTACCATAAGAATTGTGGATGCCATAAACCCCAGTAGCCTCAGAAGCTCCCTGGCAGTTACAGATGGATGAGACAGAAGACTCAGGAAGAAGGAAGCGAGAGAGAGAAAATCTTTTCCGGTGAAAGAAAAGCCACCATGTACTGTTGACAATTTATGTGCTATTTGCTGCTCAAACACCATGAACTGTTTTGAGTTTTTATTGGTTTACTTTTGTTTTCATGGAGGTTCTCTTTTTGGATTCACAGTATCATACAGGAAATATGAATTATAATAAAACATTCTCCAAATGGGTACTTATCACACAAGATTGGACCAATAACAGATTTCAAAGCATTCTCTCAATTCAACCATGAAGCATGGCAGGAATGAAATACAGATGGGGCTGGCACACACCATCCACATACCAAGTACTTTAGGTGACATCAGTCTGATCATATATGGGAAGGTACTCGGCTCTGAAAGTCAGGCCTGACATCAGATTAAGCCAGAGACAGAAATCCTTATTATAAAGACTACAACAATGACCCACAGAAAGATCATCTGATACTTGTGATCCTCTCTGGGGTAACAGTGGACTTCTTAGAAGATGCCAGGCCTATAAGAAGGGGTGTCCAAGGAGGGAGTCAGGAACGGGCTCAAGAAAGCAGATAGGGTATGGTTCTTTGCTGAAGTCATCCATCAGATACTGTGAAGAAAGACCAAATAGGACCTCCCTCTGGCTGTGGAATCCCCCCCCCCCCAACATGGCATCAGCTCAGTAAAATTCTGGCAGCCCACCACAGAAGCTGTACATGCTTTTAACCATCTCCTTCTTGAATCCAGATTTATGAAAATCTGAAAGCTTTTCCAGTGTCAAATCCAGCAGGCAGAACTGTACCGTATACAGATATGACACAGCTGACGGATAGAAGACCCAGCCTGGTGAAGAAGAATGCCTTCTTGCCCACCTTGTCCAATGTCCACACTTGTTAAGAGGAAGCAAGGTCCTAAAAATCTATGGTCTCTGGACCGAGAGGATAATGCAGGAGTCCATTCTAGGATATCAGAATCTCACACCTTTCAGTCATGGGCTTGAAGAGAGCATCCACCTTTTTTGAAGCAGATTGACCAGATCCTGGGTGCCTTCAGGCTGGAAAGCTGCATACGTGATAATAGGATTCAAAGGAAGATTTACTCAAGGCTCTCACACTGTTATTTCTTTTTTTTTTTTTTTTGGACTGGGCCCCTCTTTCTGCCCTCACACATTGACTACAAAGTCCTGCCCTCCCAGCTCTCAATAGACTTATTTACTCCCATAGATGAGAGCTCTTCAGATCCACTCATTCCCTGGGGAAGGAGTAAAGTAAACCAGGAATAACAGCCATCACATTCATGACAGGAAGGAAGGGAGAGCTTTTCAATTGAGCCTTATCCCCCTGTGCACTCTTTTACATCCATGGGATTGGCATACAATGGACCTTTGAAAAGTATACCCAAAGTCTCTTCTTATGATGTTATTGCAAGGCCCTGACTCCTTGCAAACTGCACCTACATGTGATCTTTGGTCTCCACCAGGGATCCAACCATGAACAGGGTGCTTGGACATCATCTTCCAACCATGGAGAAGGTTAGTAGGCTAAACTTAATTTCGCTTCTCACCCACACCAGCTCAGATAGGTGCCTGTGCCACTGACTGAACTCAGTTTGCCAGGGATAGTCAGGACTGTTATTCCTCCATTCCAAGAGTGTCTCATTCAGATATTTTTGGGCTGAAGGAATGATAGCCAAAGGCCTGTTCATGAAGACATTCATGAACCTTAAGCTCTATCCAACATTAACTGTCATCTTGTTAGGAGCTGTGGAAGGGTGGTTTCATTACCTTTAACTACCTCAGAAATAAAGGCTTCAACACTTCAGACTTTTTTGAATTTTCCCAGAAAGCAGAGGGGGGTATGTGCTCACTCTGCCAACATGGATGGGGAAGAGTAAACAGCAGGAGGTAGCTAATTGTAGGCAGACAGAGAGCAGTGCAAGGGGATCCACCTTCTAGATGCATGATGAGTGGATTTTTCATAACTGGCGCCATCAAGCTGTGATGGACTGGGTGGGTGTGGCGCAGCAGGGTATGAGAGAAAAAAGTCCTGGGTCTCAAGTCCATTCACCAAGCTCTGGCCAAGGAATTTAAATCCTGAGCATGCTCCTGCCATTCAACAAGAAGATGGGTGGTGCCAGCACTCTGGGATACAGTTCCCAAAGTGGTTGCCATGACTGCACCTCTCCCCCTCCCAGGGATATTGGGAGAGACTGCGCTTCTCCCAGTACGCCTCACCCCATCATATAGAAAAGCAGAAGATGGGTACACAACTTAAGTCTTTACTATATGAGGGTGTTTACTGAGGCGGTGCACTGGTCAATATTGACTAATTTAAAATTCAACCCAGGTGAACTACAAAACATTTCACAAACAAAAAATACAGAAATGTAAGCAATATTGGAGTAGTTCAGACTAATTACATAGAAAAAAACTGTGTATATATATATATATATGTATATATATATATATATATATATATATATATATATATATATATATACACACACACACACACGCACACACACACACACACACACACACATATTGTAGCGAACAAACATCTTGCAATATACAATCAGAATGCAATCCATTAGTTTCTAAAGTGGTTCAATCTTCAGTAAATCTTAAGAGAGGAGAAAAAAATTTGAAAGGAGATATGTTAGGTGATATGTCCTGTGTTGAAGCTGGAGCATTTGGCTTGGATGAAGTTGTTTTTGAGTTGCATTCTGAATTTGGAATAACTGTCGAATTCCTTAATGTCAATAGGACAGCCTGCCAAAAGAGTAGGTGCTTGCGAGGAGAAGGTGTGCACTGCTCTGGAGTTTGGTTCTAAGGGGTAATGAGAGTTGATGTGGTTTGTAATTAGTGCCTTGGGTTGTATGAGAAAGTTTTTTTTTTTCATTAAATCTAGTTGCAAGGAGAATAAATGTGTGGAGCTGGAGTAGTTTCCGGAGATGTTAATGAATATGGAGAAGAGGAAGGGAGCTCCTTGTGGTACACCTTTGGTAATAGGTGCAGATTTTGACTGGAAGGATCCCACTTTAACTCTGATGTGTCTGTCAGTGAGGACATTTTGTACTAGGGAGCAGCGTCTGGAATTATACCAATTTCAATTAGTTTGTTTTGGAGAAGACAGTGGTCAATAAAATCAAACATCTTTGTCAGGTCTATAAATAGGGAACTTGTAAGGAGGCCACTATCAAAGTCTAGCAGGGCTGTCATCAGTTAGGTATCAAAGTGCTGGGATAGTACTTAGTCCAGGCCAAAATCCATGTTGTTTGGAGGACAGCACGTGGCACTGCTGGATATACAGAGTTGGGTGCATCATTTGGGTTGATTGCTTTGGGAAGGGATTAGAGCAGTTTCTCAAATCTGTGGCTTGATGTTTTGAGACAGACATAGATTATATATGTGGGTGAGGAGAAGTCAGATGTTCTCTGCAGTGATATATGAACCAGGAGTTTATGCTGTCAGATTCAGGAGGGGTGTCAGTGGAAACATTTTCAAGTAGAACAGATACTCCTTCGGGACATTCATTTCAAGTGGAATAGGGGATTAATCGCCATGGGGTGGCTATGCATGATCTGTGGGATGTGTGCAGTTTTATGGAAGACTGCTAAATTCTCTAAGGAAATCTTCTGGGGAAGGTTTTGTTGTGCCGCAGTGAATGGTGCTTGCAGACAGGGTATCATGAGGAGGTTTTCTTCGTATAAGTAGGTTAAACTCTTTCCAAAAGTGTTTGAGGGAATTTAAGATGGTAATTTATTTTCTTTGTTTAGAGATTCCATTTGTGCTTTCTGGTGGACTTCTTGGCTACGTTGTGCAAGATTACAAAAGAGATGTGTTTGCCAGTTGTGGTGGTCTGTTTCCATTTTTGCCATGCTTCATCCCTTAAGAGTTAAGAGATGTTTGAGTTCAGTGGACAGACATTCAGTTTTGGTGGGTTTATGAAGCCTTTGGATAAGTGGAAAGAATGTGTCTTGCAGACGGAGTAGAAAGTTATTTGTACTGACCACAAGGAGGGTGAGACCAAGGTTTTCCTCTGCTTCTATGCCATTTGACAGTTCTAAGGCTGTATAAATGCCCTTCCCACTGATTCATTTCCTGGGCCGTTTCAACCATCTCTGTTCTCCTTGTGACTAGACAGGTCAGAAACTTGTCATTCCTGTATCTTCACATGGCTGGACTAAGCTGCTGTAATTAGGACAGTGTTTCGCAATGCACACCTCTCTCAATTAAAAGAATGGCTTTGGTACATAATCTTAAGGTCAACACAAACACTTTCAAGTGCTTCAGGCACTCAACCTGGGAACTTTTCCATAATAAACATAATGGTCAAAATCAAGGCACTCTGTCCTGGTGCAATGCTGTGCTTTCATGAGTTCTAAGCAGAGGTCATGTGGAAATTCAAATACAGGAAATCCAGAGAAAATACCTGAAGTGAAATAGGATGATGGAGGATGACTACAATTACATACCCACTGAGGAGGGCTTCTGTTGTTGAAAGCCACTGGCCCTTCACAACACTTCTCCAAGCCATGCCAAACACGGAGTCCCTTTCTCTAAGATGAGTGAAAGAATCAGCCTGTGACTGCTAGATCAGTGAGCTCATCCTCCTGGCAAACATATTTGGCACATGCAAAAAAGGTAATGATGTCTTGACACACACAGATCAAATACAGTCTGCTTGGAGGATCTGTCCTCCTTACATGGAGGGCTGACCTGGCTTGAAAAAAAAATGCTGGAGAATGGAAAGGGTCATAAAAGCCTCTCCACTGTCCAGAGACCAACTTCCTCTTTTAGAGATCTTCAAATCTTAAAAGGTCTGTGGAAAGAGGACCTACTCTAACATTACCATTTACCATGGTCTAGTTAAGGTCATTAGAATAACATGGCTCAGGATGTTTTCTAATTATCAGGCATGTACCCAAGCATGCTGCTGCTTTAGTCAAAGTATCAGTATAAAGTTGAAGCAAACTGCATGGAACACTACTGCAAAAGATGGCAAGGGTCTTTTAGCAGCCCACAATGACCAAAAGGTTTAAATGAGAAATAGCATATACAAAAACTTACAATCAGCAGTACAGAATTTGACACAAGGCAAAGTTATAAATGTGCAAATTCCTTGACACCAAAAATAAAAAGTCAGTCTTTTTCAGTGGTGCATGATAAGGAGAAGGGGTAACAGAAATGAAAAGGAGGAGGGAGAAGAGATGTAAAGAGCAGAGCAGTTAGAAAAAAGGGAGGAAATTGAAAGAAAAACAAATGGTGGATAGTTGTGCTGTGCTATAGATGGTCTTATTGGTCTATCAGATAAAGGTTTCCTGGTCTTCTGAATCCCCTCCTCAGGACATGAAAGATGAAGAAGAACCTCTTCTCCTAACTGCACTTCCAGAACAAATAGGTTAATATTCAGCCAGTGTACAACAGACTGATCATGCAAAAGGTCAAAGCCAGTGGCCAGACAAAGGTGCACTGATGCTCACAGAGTGGCAGCATGGGACGGAGAAGCCTACACAATGCCCAGGACTGGCATCTGTTTGTGTCCTCTGTCATTATGCTACTGCAATGACCAGTCATCTCGGACGTTGAAGGTTTGAACTGCAACTACAAAGTGCACCAGGTTCTAGTGGAGTCAGTGGATCCTATGCCACTAGGCTTTTCTGGACTAGAAAATGCTAGGGGAGGAGTCTCCTTAGTCCTCAATACTTCTACCTAATACCTGGCGGGGAACTATAGGATATTTCCCCAGCTATAGGACACTCAGTAATAAACTCTAACTACTTGACATGAGAAATACATGGTGCTCATACCTCATGATGCATCAGCTTATGTGGCTGCAAGAAAGTCAACTCTGTCAGGCCGCTTTGTTCACTGAGGTGAAGGATAATGGCAAGTTCAGGCCCTCATTATTTGAAAGAGAGTTAACACTGCACAAAGATCCATTAGGGCTTACCCCGAGATGACTGACCTCCACATCCTTCACCTTCTCACTGTGCTCTATCAACAGCCTGGGATGGCCTACGGGATGCATTTGTTGATCTCTGCCCTGGAAATTTTCTACTGCCACCACCGTGCAAGAGCTGAGGTAGGCTTAGATTTACTCAAACTTGCATTTTCAAGAGGGTGAGCTGGTTGAAATATTGACATTTAAAGCAATGCTTCACACTGCTCTACCCAAACATAGAAAAAACAATGCTAGTGTAGCTCCTAGCTTACAACCTAGTGGTCAAAAAAAATAAGCGTTGATGACATGTGGTTTCTTGTCATTGAACCTAATAGGAACATTAGCACAATGAGTATCACAACTAAGATTTAAACTGTGTGCAAGAAGCAAAACAAACTGTGGCTGTTTTTCTCATAGCCCTGTTGGTGGCATCACAGCATGCGACTCAGTGTGGGAGCTTTAGACAAAAATATACATAATCCAGGGATAGCAGGAAAGGATATTCCAAGTGTACACCCACTAAGAAAGTCTTCTGATATCTGATCTTTCACTTTAAGCTAGATAAAAGGAATAAGCAAACTGTTTAATACTTTCAGATGTAGGTTTTGTACAGAATGACTACGGAATCTATTTGCAGTGGAGAAAATAGTCAAATAAAACAAAAGCTACAAAGAGACATCTGATGAAGCATGAGTATAGGCATCATTAACTTTGTGTAGGAAGACCAGTGTTGGCTTGAAAAACTATCTGGATGACTACTGTTGTATTGAAAGGAAGAAGCCAAAAAGTATGGCATACTGCTATATGATTCATCCCAACAGAAAGGTCAGCATTCTTTCTGTGTCACAAGCCCCGTGAAAATACAGTGCATAGTTGCAGCTGTATCCTGTAGGAAGAAGAGCAGAGCAAACCAGAGAAACAAACCCACATGGTGGAACCATAACATCAACAAGCTTTATAATAAAAGGAAAATAACTTTAAACAAAAATGACTACTAATAAATACAGGCAGTTGCTAAATGCTTTATCCCATGCATGGGTATCATCAAATTATCTGTGGTATGATGATCCTGGTTATTCTCACTGGGGTAATATATAATTATCAACCATGGGATGGGTAAGGCCAGTGTCGAACCAAATGGGATAGGCTAATTCAAGCACAAAAAGGGAAGCCTAGTACTTGCCTATGAACTTATGAACCTAAAACTCTGCTCAGTTGCAGGCCTTAATCTCCAGGAAATGAAAAAAAAAAAAAAAAAAAAAAAATCAAACGTATACTGAATGAGGCAAAATTCGGAATCCAAATGGGAAACTAAAATTTTTATTTCTTTGATTATCAGAATAGTGAATAAATACTTACTAAATTTAAAATTAACTACCCAAATTGGCAGCCAGAATTACAAAACTTTTTTTTTTAATAATAAAAATATTGTCTAAATGAAAATGGCCTGTAACACTTGGAATGTTTTACCACAAAACTACTAAAACTGATAAGTTTCTCAAGTTTCAAAAATGACTGAAAGCACTGCTGGCTGTTAAATACAAGTGTGACTGTTTAAGTTATTCAAAAGAAGTAATTTCCAAAAATATTGTCAAACTGGCTATTATGTACTTTACTATCTTTTTCCCTTTAAATTGGCTCCTAAACCTACTGATATAGTCTTCCTTCATCTATTGCCTGATACGCCTCCTTTAACTGCCCCCAATTGCCACCTGCCTCCAGTGGTTCCACCTTTATTATAAACAGTAACCACTCCCACCTTTCAAACAACCTGTAACATTCACTACACCTATACTTCCTCCTACAGCTTCTCACTACTATCCCTCCTACTCAGCTAATATGTACAAGCACACCATACCTATACTCACTGCATGTACACTCACTGGATAAATCACATCTTACCAAACCTCCACCATTCCTGCACTCAACCATTACCACTGTACCACCACACACACCACCACACTCGTATCCCACCTCTACTCTACTACTCTCCTATCAGGTCAACAACCTTCCCGATAAACCCTCTATATAGACTACAGACCACAATATCTAAACTAAAAACACCCCCACAACTTAACATAACCCTACCACCATACCTATTACCCACAGAACACAATAAAAAAACTTCCCTTATAAGCAAGCATATACAGAAATTGGTAAAACTAATAATCTCATCCATATCCAACCTAGCACTCAGTGGAGACATCCATCTCAGTACTGGCCCCTCAATCTCCAACCCCTCCCCTCATAATCAGACTACAAACCACATCTTCTCCCAAATCACAGCCAATAGAAAGCCAACCAACCTCCTTCTGATGAGCTTAAATATTAGAAGGATATGCAACAAGGTGCATGAATTCCATGCCACCACAGACATCTACCCCCCTGATGTAGTGATCCTTAAAGAAACATGGTTAAAACCACATATTACTAATGAGCAAATCCTCCCTACCGGTTACAATATACTAAGAGTAGACCAACTAAAACAAAAAAGGTGGTGGTATAGCTATAATATTTAAACAGCATCTAGACATCCAGATCTTAAAGTTAGCAGCTCCCCAAACAGGTAAGGAAGAAATAATATATACCAACCTTAAAATAAACCAAAATAAAACCCTAAACATAATAGGTTGCTACTTCCCACCTGGCCAAAACATCCCTCCACTTGAAAACCTCCTCAGCTGGACTACCCACCACCTACCCCAAGAAACTTTAATTCTAGGAGACTTCCAACACTGACTGGCAATCCTGTTCTAGCAACCACCCAACCCATCATGTAAACCTTCATGGCTTCACTCAACTAGTCCAGTCACCTACTAGGATAAATAAAAACTCCAACAAACACACTACCCTTGACTGGATACTAGACAATAAGAGCCCCCAGTCATATAGCAGGCTGCCTATCTGACAGCCTCAGTGATCACACCCCAACCTTCCTACTAAGAAAACACCTTTATAAAGTGAAACCCATCATCTACCGTCAAATACGCAAACAAACTAACTTCAACCCTCTCTCATTCAGCTCATCCCTAAAGGACTGTAACTGGCAACCTCTAAAATACCTCAAACTAGATGACACAGTGGACTACCTTTAATAAAACATTCCTAAGCATCCTTAATTACCATGCCCCCATAAGACATTCCTGAACTAGAGCCCAACCACTCCCATGGCTACAAAAAAACACTAAGTCTGAAATGAAAAACAGGGATAAAAAGCCTGGGACAACTGGCGCAAAACCAAAAACCCCTCTACTAGGCAAAAGTTCCTAGAACTACGCAACAGAACCAAAAAGCTTATAAAACAAGACAAAATCCAATACTACCAGTCTGCCCTTACCTCCTCCCAACATAATGCCAAACATTTCTGGTCCTCAAACTCCATCCTCCAACCCAGGTAAAGTAAGTACACCCACTCCTAACTTGACTCACTCCTCCAAAAATATTGCTACCTCTTTCAACAATCACTTCACACAAACCGTACTATCACTAGCTAGATAACACAACCCCCACCCCCCCATAAACCCACACCATCAGCTACAACTAATAATCTCCTCTCTAGCTTCTATTTCTCTCCTGTTCCTACCTCCAAAATAAAACAACTATTAACTAACTTAAAACCACCAGATTAGCAGCAGACAACCTCCCGAGTGAATACCTACAACTTGCAGCTGATGCTCTAGCCTACCCAGTATCACTCTAGATTAACAGATCTCAGTCAGAAAGTTATGTCCCCACACTATGGAAAGTCTCACATAATTAACAGATCTCTGTCAGAAAGTTATGTTCCCACACTGTGGAAAGTCTCACACATAATTAATAGATCTCTGTCAGAAAGTTATGTTCCCACACTGTGGAAACTCTCACACATAATTAACAGATCTCTGTCAGAAAGTTATGTTCCCACACTGTGGAAAGTCTCACACAATTAACAGATCTCTGTCAGAAAGTTATGCTCCACACTATGGAAAGTCTCACACGTAATTAACAGATCTCTGTCAGAAAGTTATGTTCCCACACTACGGAAAGTCTCACACATAATTAACAGATATGTGTCAGAAAGTTATGTTCCCACACTATGGAAAGTCTCACACATAATTCCCCTACACAAAGGAGGCCCCTTCACAGATCTAACCAATTACCGCCCTATAGCTATTCTCTCGCCACTCTCCAAAATGCTAGAGAGATGCATCCATTCTCAAGTCTCATAGGTTCATAGGTTCATACTAGGCTATCTGCCCGAGGGCATTTACAAGCCTAGCCCATAGTTTTGTGGCTCACCTCCTTGCTAACAACCTCCTCTCCAACACACAACACGGTTTCACACCTAACCATAGCACCACCACCTTACTCTCTTTCTCTAACACTATCCTACAAAATAGAAATGCAGGTTATCTCTCCTCAGCCACCTTCCTAGACCTCTCTAAAGCTTTTGACATGGTCCCACACAAACAACTCATCTCTCTTCTCAATAACCTATCCTTCTCTCAACCAGTCATCAACTGGTTTACTGGTTTCAGAGTTACCTATCTGACCGCCAACAAGCAGTTGTTTGTCAGGACGACCTATCCCTCCCAACTGCCAGTCTCCATAGGGGTTCCCCAAGGGTCCATTCTGGGACCCCTACTCTTCTCTATTTTTACCAATAATCTAGCCTCAGCCACAACACATGGCACACTCGTACAATACGCAGATGACTCAACCATCATCTGCACAGCCCACTCCCTACCCGAACTGCAAAAAGTCACACAGTAAGCATTTTCCTCTACTGAAACTTGGTTATCCAATGCCAACTAATACTCAACCCAAACAAAACAAAATTACTAATCTTCCAACCCACCAAACTTACCCTAGACAGCTCTCACTTTAACATCACAGCAAAAGACACCACCACCATCCATCCTACAGAACACACCAAATTACTACAAGTAGACACAGACAATAAACTGAACTTTGACATTCACATTTCAAACTAGGAGCACTAGGTGCACAAAAAACTAGGAGCATTATATACAAATCAGCAACTACTTACCAAAGCAGCTAAAATTTCAGTAGCTAATTCTCATCTTATCTCTACCCCCTACTTTACGCCTCTCCAATATTTACTAGCCTTAGACAATGCAACCTAAATAAGCTCGAAACCTGCTACAACAAAATCGCCAAATTCACCACAGGGGCTTCCTACCGTACTCACCATTGTCTCTCACTAGCAGAACTGGGCTGGCTAGAGCTCCACCACCTCCTTCAATGGTACCAACTCGCACTCGCCCACAAATTAATAAACCAACCACTAAAAGTCCCATCTCTCGAGAATCTACTCCAACTCTACATAACCATGAGACCACTAAGATCCAGCCACAAAAACCTCCTACAGGTCACAAGAGCCAATAACTCTGCTGGAGAAGCATTACTCTCCTGCAGTATAGCCAAACTCTGGAACTCCCTCGCATCTTCAATTACCTCTGTAACTTCTTGCACCCACTTCAAATCCTTACTAAAATCACACTTAAAAACTTGCCAGATATGCTCTTGCAACCACCCCTCTAATATCATCCACTCCACCCACCCACTACCTCTCTCAGCCCCCTATCAACAAACCTACTCTTAGCAAGCTTGGCTACTCATGTTCCCAGCTACCTACCACATAATACTAACTTCTTGTAGCAACAACTGCTAATGGCTGTTATATACCCCAAAAACAGATTGTATCAATTGTTCACTGATGCATCTCAACTACATTTGCAACCATGTTTAGTATATGTGGCCATATTTTAAAATTGTACTATGTTCTACAGCTGTTTTACATCTATGTTTTATTATTGTCTTACATCCTCAGCTGGACTGTCTATTTTAAATGCAATGTGTTTTAACTGTATAATGTAAGTAATATGTAATGTGGAGCTTTTCTCCCTGGACCTCTGCTGAAAACGGACCTGTGTCCAGTCGGACTCTCCCGGTCAACAAATGTAAATAAATAAATATATATCAGCTTAAAACCTCTCCAACCTGCAGCAATGTAAACTTATACCTGGCACTCTGAAAATGTGTTTGCGTTTTTTTACTTCAGTAAAATACTGCACGTCACATCTCCATACATGCCATATTCAACCTAGCTTGTATACTACAATATGCAGGCTATACTCTGCCTTGTTAATACACTGCATTATGTTTACAACTGATTCTAACTCTCTATTGTTTACGTCCATCATTTGCCTGATAATCCACGTCATGGCTGAAACTAAACAAAATGGAATGAAAGAACTAATAAATGGAACAGACTTCCAGATAATGTTTCAGCTCGGCAAAAAGACAGACACAGAGTAACACAGATTGAAATGCCATGCATAGCAAATGTACTCTGCACATTTAATATAGCTTTTGTGTGCATAATAAAGACTTGTAGTGTCACTACTTCAAAAGCTCCAAGTAAGATCAACTTGGTAGAACTAGACTGCATGCAGAAGTCAAGTTATATCTGATGGCATAAGAAGAAACTGAAAAACGCTGCAGCCCTTCATATAAACATTCAATTGCTGGAAAATGCTTCTCTCACCTTTGACGTTTAACACCTGGATTATTTTTTACCTCCATGAGAAGGAGGCTGATTGGTCCAAACACATCATTATTCTGGATGCTTCTCACTATGCTATGCATAATGCTACCCTCCACATACTGATCAACAATAGGAACAGCAGATTTCTTTTCTGTAAAAAGAAATGGTGAATAAGTGTTTGGGGCCATATTTCATTATTTTATAAAATTTAAACACTAACTTGGCTTCAAGAGAAAAAGCAATTCAAGAGCATTGTAACAGTTTCAAAAAACAGATTTTTCAATCAAAAATTGCTCAAACCAGACAAGGCAGGGCACAATAAAACATTTAGGATGAAATAATGAAAAGATCACAGAAAATAAAACACATCTGAAGCAGAGATCAAAATAAACCAACCCTAAAGTCAGTATGCCCCATAAGGTGGTACAACTGAGGTCATTACTAAGCTGATTTTAAGACTTTACTACAAATTAAACAGATTATTCATTATGAACAGAAGTGAAAAATTTCAACTCCTTCATGAAAGGTGTTTGCACAGCACTAAGAAAAATGGTCTAACTACTAAAAATGAAAGTTAACACTGATGTGAATAATTAAAGACAGTACTGTGCACCTAGGATAAAAGAAAAATGAAAATCATTGCTGTTACATGGAATGGCGTTCTCCAATAACTCCCCCCAGAAGATGTGAAGAAAAACTTTCTAAAATCACTGTTTTAACAATTGTACACAATACCACTGGAAGTTTAAGAATTTAACCATAGTGGGGAACTACTCGAAATCAACTATGCTTGCATTCTTTGGAAAACCCAGTGAAGATCGGTACTCCTCCAATTCCTGAGTAATGGAGAATTCGTGCTATTACATTACAAGACAAAATCCACAACACAAACCACTCATGTTCAACAAACTAATGCAAAATAATATAAACCAATTACACTCAACAAAAATTACATACTTAAATGTTTGCTACCTATGCAGATGGGCTGATCCAAATAGGTCTTTTAGCTAAAGCTAGACACACATCTGTAGGGGAGAGATATTCACAGTCAAACCTTCAGGTGCACTTTAGCAATGTCACAGCACAAACAACTGATGAGATTAGCAGCACATCTACAACACTTGGCTGACAAAGATTTATGTGAGGCAGTATATCCACATTAGCAGCATACTATTTTGCATTACAGCATGCACAGTTTCAGGAATAAGGCAGTTTGAATCTTTTTTGCAGTCTATATACCTTATAAGATGGCACTTCTTAGTATGTATACACAGGGACAGTACACTGCAGATAAAGTACAGTTATGTCCCACTTACCATAATTGTGGATGCTTTAGCAGATCAATCTTGCAGTAATGATTCTTCAGACTTACTGCCACGTAGAAGTCATGACCAGCCTAATTTCCAGAGTCTTTTCAACATCCCTAGCCAATGGATGTCCAACACCTGGACATCAGAGTATGAAAAAGGCATCTGCTGGCACCATCTTCAGGTCTTTCTAATCAGTAAACAAGCAGTCCGATACTGGAGGGCAGCACAACCTCCCCAGTTGGCTGCATTTAAGTGATACAAATACAAACAACACAGCATATACTAGTGAAACTAAACAAAAGAAACTTGACCCATAAAAAAAAGATCACGTAGTGGTCACTCTGGCGTCCAAAAGACAATTGTAAGCTGAAATTGGAGCAGCAAAACAGTTTTATTAAGCTCAATCCACAACATATATTATAATGGTGATGGGGATGAGGTTTTTAAACAAAAGTACCCTCCTTTACATAGATCAGAAAGGTTAAGTAACAAAAATAAACAACATTTTTTAGTACACCCCCAGACTCCGAAGGGAGACACAAACAGGGGACAGAAACAGTTTTGGGGAAAGAACAGTTGGAACAAGCATTGAATAATCACAATGCTACAACTCAAATCATTTCAGCATTTGGGGGTAAAATGCTCAGCCCAGATGGTTTCAATGTTTTTAACTACATGGACTTGAGAATTACTGACACACATTTTTCACTTTTTAAAAAAGGTCTTAAATTTGTTCCTGCACGAGTTACTGATGTTTCGGAAGTTCTTATAGAATTGAAACTGTACACTAGGAAGCTTAACTTACAGATATTTTTTTTTAGAGATCACAAAACAGATTTGGCTAGATCACATAGTAGGTTTAGGGAAAAAAAAAAAGAGTGTATTTAATCCCACTATAGCCAGTTTTGAGAAGATCTACACTCACGAGATTTATAAGGTATTTCACCATAATCACAGATTTTACAACTTGATGAAGGGAGAAGCAACACTACTGAAAAATTTGAGAGCTGATGAAACAATTAGGATCATGAAACCAGATAAAGGGGGAGGGATAATAATAGCTGACAAGAATGATTTCAACTGTGATATGATTACATTGTTACATGACAGAGACAAATATGAGGTAGCGTCAAAGAATGAAATCAATATTGCACATAGGAAATTGCAACTGTTTTTGGAACATTCTTCAATTCAAGGAGCTATTAATTAAGAACTTTTTGATCTTTTGAAAAATAACCACCCTTTAATTCCAACAGTTTTTGGCATTCCGAAAGTGCACAAAAACATTTACAATCCCCCTTACCGTTGTGGCTGCTCACAACAGCTCCACTTACCCACTTGTGGTTTTTGTGGATAGGTTATTACAAGAAGCACTCTGCCTCAATGAGTACCTTTTGGAAGACTCATGGGATTTTTTTGCCAAAAATTAAACAGTAATATTAGACTAGCATGTGTTTTTTCCACTATTAATGTAATAGATTTATTTAGTTCCATACAACATACAGAGGGATTGGAACTTTTTCATGAAGGCATTGTGGAATGTACTTCCCTCAATAGTACCTTGATCAACTTTATAATGGAGGTCATGGAAGCAAATCATTTTATTACTTTCTACAATTAATTTTTTAGACAAATAAAAGGGGTGGCAATGGGTGCTAGTTGCACTCCTATATATGTTAATTTAGTAATGGTTTCATTGGAAAAGAAAAACATATTTAATACAGATTACAATAAACCGTGGTGCCCTTATTTACGTTATCTGGATGACATTTATTTTATGGAAGTGTAACAAAAACATAGTGGAAGATTATGTGCATTATATTAATAATGTTTGTCCTTAACCTTGCCCTTGGAAAAAGTATGTGTGAACTTAAAATCACATACTTTTTCCAAGGGCAAGGTTAATTATTTATCACCACGGATGATGACAAATGCTGTTTTTCATTCAAAATATATAGGAAACCTACATTCTCTACTAGTTTTTTAGATTTTAATAGTAGTCATCCTTTGTACATCAAAAGGAACATTGTAAGAGGACAAATGATGCGTGCTACTAGGATGTGTTCAGAACTCTTCGATTTTAAGTTGGAACTTACTAACCTGTTGCAGATGCTCTAAGAAAGAGGATATCCATAAGAATGGGTTTATAAACTTAACATGGAAATAACTGAAGGTTGGGGCACGAAATACAAACCACTATTAGGTAGTTCTACAGAGATCATGAACTCAACTTCTAAAGAAGGTGCCGACAACTTTTTTAACTCTGTAGTTATCCATTATGGGACTTTTAGGAAAAAAGTTAGGGACACTATCTATAAGAATTGGGTTATTTTCAACAATAACAGTGAGATCAATAAAGTGGTACAGGACAAACCTTTTTTCGTATATAAAACGGGGTACAACATTAAATACCTTTTGGAACATCCTAGATCAAATTTTAGACAACACTGGCAAAGTTACTATGAGATGTGGAGCGTGTAATTTTTGCCAATATATTTTAAACGTGCAGAGTGTGATTATAGGTGACCCACCCCAGCAGGTTAAATTAGTAGGGGGTAACTGTGCTAGCAGGGGACTAGTACATGTGGCTGTCAGGGATGTTATTACTTTTATCTAGGAAAAACAGAGACCATTGCGTAAATGTATGTATGAGCACATGTACGCTATAGACAACAATGTTAATAATGCTTTGTATAAGCACGCCTTAAATTGTACCAGATATACCAAATTTTTATTTGGAATTGTGGAGTTGATTAAAACAGATCACAAGGGAGGGTACTGGGAAAACAAAACAGAGAAGAGTGAACTAAAGTGTCAGTCAAGACTGAATGCCATGAACCCCCTTGGTATGAATGAGAACACTTCACTGGTTCCTATTTTAAAAGAGAGAGCTACTGATATATATATATATATATATATATATATATATATATATATAATGAATGGTTCTTCGCTTTTAAGGATTTTTTAGATATGTACTTTTTAGAAATATAATGTTTTTGGAAGTTCTTCCTACTGTTTATATTGTTTTAATGGAATTAACAGAAGTGATTTTAATAACTGTGTCTCATGAGTAATTGTTAAGATTACTTAAGTGGTGTTTTGAATTAAGAGCAATAGTTATGAAAAAGTCCATTAGTTGTAGGGATGAAAGCACTTGCCATTCACTGTATGTTTTGAATTGGGCTTAATATAAAGCTGTTTTGGTGCTCCAATATCACCTTACAATTGTCTTTTGGACGCCACAGTGACCACTATGTGATCTTTTTTCTAGTATTTAAGTGAGAAAGAGGAAAAACCATGAGAGGCAGAGAGGGGATTGTGAAGACTGGTAGAGATGGGTGAAGGCTGCCAGTCTAGCCAGATAGAATTGTGCAGATAATTCTATCATTTGTAAATATGAATGTTGAAATACAAGTTTGTCTTTTTAAAGGAAAGAATGTGCTGTGAAATGCTGAACTTAAAACAATGTGGCAACATTGCGCTCTGCTGTAAAGAAAGCTAAGTCAAGCATTTCTTGTTGGCCCTTTGAAATTAGAATTATTTCACGGCTGACTTTGATGTTTACAAGTCAGCTCCAGTCCGGCTACATGAAGGCTTCCTCTGCCTATTGTTTTAAGGCTAAAGTTAATGACCAGAATTTACATGTGGAATGTCCTTTATTGCTCTAAGTGTAAAATAATGTAAATGCAGTTTCTGTCAGCCTGGGAAGACCAGGAAAGTGTGAAATGATGTAATGTTTTATCAGAACTGCAGTTTCAATTTAATCAGAGAGAACCAGAGGGCATTACACATTTTTGTCCGAACAGCCACCTCAGCACTCTGCCTGTTGTCTTATGTAAGTTATTTTAGAAGTGTGTTTTCTTGTAGATAGCTAGAAGCTATAAAGATTAGACTTAAGTGTTTTTCTGTGATGTCAGAACTGTACTACTGATTTATTTGACTAGCACTGACTGTGTAGTAGAAAGTATTGGCTTGTGGTTTTACTTATTTATTATTGAATATTTTAAAACCTTTTAAATGTGGCTGGTTTTGTGCAGAGATAAGTTAAGCTCTAGAATACAATGCATGTATATAAGGATCCTGTACCAAGTCACTCTAATAAGCCTTGAGACTGTTTAGTCACATCTACCAATTGGATAATAATATTGCACAATAATAACTGGACACCCTTTTAAGGGTCTTTGAGTAGCTGAAAAATATTAGCTGGGTGGTGGCAGTAATTACTACCGTATAGTCTGGGTAAAAGGGACACAACTGGAGAACCTGTGCCAGCCTTCCCCAGGAGTGTCTGTGTGGTTGTATAAACTTATCTCAAAGTGCGTCTCAACTACTTGGGCAGGGACACAAAGCACTGGTTGGACAGAAAGGGTACTGGAGATTTTAGCTTGCCCAGCTAGGCTGAGATCTGGATCCTACAGCTGTGCCAGTGGGGAGTCTTATTGGGGACCTGGGGAGCAAGGGAGTGACCAGCCCCAGACTGACTGTGATCTCTGTGTGCTCTTAAGGGAAATTGCACATTACTGTGTCTATTTGTTATCCTTTCCTCATATATGAGACACCCTCTCTGGTGTTATTGGTGAGGACTGAGGCTCCTTGATTGCTGGGCCAGGGCACAGGCATCACAGGGATGATAGAAATAACATGACTATCTGTAGTTAAACTCGTCTACCCCTTGCAGCCAGCAAAGGGGATCCAAGCAGTCGGCAGAGAGAGGGGTTGGAAGGTGGGAATATGTACTGCAATACTGATCTGCTCAAACATCTATAATCATGGCAAGTGGGACACAATTGTACTAGGATATCCACAGTCAATGTCAGTACTGACGTTTGGGAGGCCTACTAAAGCTAACAGGTGGGTGGTGGATCATCTGTAGGACCCTATGAAATAAGGTTTTGCAGGATGGCAATAGAGAAACCTGATCTAGCCCTGGACACATTGTCTAGGTTATAGTGATTTGTAAAGGTGTGCACAGAGTTCCAAGTGGCTGCTTCTAGGATGGCTTAGGTAGGGACTATTTTTAGGAAGGCAATGGTGGTTTCCTCATGCCTGGTGGAGTGGACTTTAATATCCCAAGGTAAATCTTTTTCCATGGTGTGAGTAACAGAACTTAATGCAGTTTACTATCCATTTTGAAATGGTTTGTTTAGAGACAGACTTGCCCTGCTTACCCTCTGTAAAAGACAAAAGTAATTACTCTGTTCTTTTAGAGTTTCTGTTCTTCCTAGATGATGCTGGATCTGCCTGTGCAACTCCAGGGAAGGGAGGACTTACTCTGCTCTGTTCTGTGGATTTGGGAAGAAGACTGATAGTGGGTAGTCTGATTTAGAATAAGTTCTGATACCACCTTAGGCATATAAAAAGCATTTGTTCTGAGGGTTTCCCTATCCTTGCGAAAGGCAGTGAAAGGTTCTTACACGAGGACTTGTAGCTCTGAGACTCTCGTAGCTGATGTGACAGCTATAAGAACGTGGTCTTCCAGCTGAGCATCTTTAGAAGCAGTGTCAGCAGGTTCAAAGGGGGACAATGTGTCAGAAGGAGAAAGAAAGTACAGTTGTGTGCACTTAACATAAATGTAGATGTTCGAGTGTATTCACTGTTTCAGTCATTACATTTGGGTTATCTGCTTGCAGTAGCCCTCAGTCAGCCTGATTAACAAAGTCTTGGGTCCTGCGTCGGTTGCTGTCCCTTCTTCCATGACATCAGGGGGTATAAAACATGCAGCCGATGCCATTATATCAGTTTTTCTTGCCCCAAATGTCAGGTGCCCCCCCTAATGGGAAGCAATTAAATCTATAAAAACAAGGATATACCTCCAACAAAAAAGCAAATACACCAAAAAGCTTTTTGAGCATAGTAAGTGAGAGTAGAGGTATAGCCAAAATAAGAAAAAGGGGGCTGGAGGGAGGGTAACCAGGACTGCAACAGTGAATACACTCGAACATCTACATTTATGGTAAGTGTACACAACTCTACTATGTTCTTTGTGTTTCACTGTTGCAGTCATTACCATTTGGGTAGATTCCCAAAGCTAAGGTTGGGAGGAGGAATTTAAATAGAATTAGGACCAGCTATAAGGCCCTGCAAGACTGCAGTGGCAAAACTAGCTCTGGATTTAGAGAAAATTGGCAAATAAGGCTTGGTGAAAGTATGTACAGAACTCCAGGTAGCAGCTTCTAGAATGTCCCTTGTAGGGATGCCCCTGAGAAAGGCTGTAGAGGTAGATGCAGCCCTGGTTGAATGGGGTCTGACGCCCTGTGGGATAGGTTTTCCATGGTGCTTATAGCAGAAAGGAATGCAGTGTCCTATCCATTTTCAAATGGTTTGCTTTGAAACAGCTTTTCTTCTGTCCCTGCAGCAAATGCCACCAGCAGTTGTTCAGATTTCCTTTGAGGTTTAGTCCTGTCCAAGTAGAATCTAAGTTGTCTGTGCACATCTAAGGAGTGCAGTATCCGTTCCTCTTTGTTCTGTGGGTTAGGAAAGAAGGTAGGCAAATGAATGGACTAATTAAGAGCCACACTGGATGCCCCCTTGGGCATAAAGGAGGGACTGGTTCTGAGGGACACCCTGTCCGCATGAAAGATGATGAAAGGCTCCACTGCCATAACGGCCTGTAACTCAGATACCCTTCTTGCAGAGGTGATTGCTAAAAGGAAAGCCGTTTTCCAGGAAAGAAATTTTAAATCTACAGTAGCAGCTGTCTCGAAAAGAGGAAGAGTGAGTTTCTCCAAGACAAAGTTAAGGTCCCAGGCTGGAGTTGGACCTCTCCTCGGTGGCCTTACATTTTTGGCCCCTCTGAGGAACTGCTTGAGCAGTGGGTGAGGGAAGAGGGGAGGCTCTGTGCTATAATGAGCTGAAATGGCTGAGGCATGAATTTTGATGGAGGAAAAGGACAAGCCCTTATGAAGCATCTCAGTCAAATATTGTAGAATCTGAGGTAAATTGGGCACTGATGCGCTCATCCCTTGAGATTGGTTCCAGGTACAAAATCTTTTCCATTTTGCAGCATAAGATTTTCTAGTGCTAGGCGTCCTAGCCTCTAAAATGATATCCATCACTGATTTATTGAGGGGTGGTAAGGAGAGATTAGGTAATCAGCCAGGCTGCTAGGTTCAGGGTTTGCAGCTGAGGGTGCAGAATCTTTTTCTCCCGCTGAGACAACAGGGAAGAAGTCTGAGGCAGGTGCCATGGGGCCAAACATGACACTGCGCAGGAGGGAGTACCAGTGTTGGCGTGGCCAGTCTGGTGCAATTAAAATAATCCTTGGCTTGTCCTGTTTGATCTTTAGTAATACCTTGGAGAGCAGAGGCAGAGGAGGGAAGGCATAAACTGATATGATTTTCCAGCTGAAGGATAGAGCATCCACTTTCCAAGCTAGTTTTGTGGGGAATCCTTGTGCAAAATTTGTCCAACTGATGGTTCTGGGGGGAGGCAAACAGGTCTATATCTGGGTTCCCCCATTTGCTTGTTAACATGTTGAAAATCCTTAGTTCCAGTTTCCACTCATGTGGGTCCATGAGGTTTCTGCTTAGTCCATCTGTCAGTGTATTTAGTTTTCCTGGCAGGAACTGAGCTTGTAGATTCACTTGGTAGCTCAAGGTTGTGTTCCACAATGCCATGGCTAGTCTGCAAAGGGTGTAAGAGTGTGTACCCCCCTGCTTGTTTATGTAACACATGACCGTGGTGTTGCCATTAGTTGTCCTGGAAGAATGTGGTCCTTGAAGGCTGTCAGAGCATTCTGTACAGCTAACATTTCCTTTTGATTTATGTGTAGGTGCATTTGACTTGTGCTCCATTTGCCCTGAATGCACTTCCCTGCCAGGTGAGTCCCTCATGCATAGTCTGATGCGTCTGTTGTTAAGGTCTGGGCGACAGGGGGTAGTGTGAATGGTAGTCCCTTGTTTTGGTGGCAGGCCTCTGCCCACCAAAGGAACTTTAGGCGTAGACAAGGTATGATAGGAATCATAGCTTCTAGATCCTGTGAATGTTGACACCATAGGCTTTTGAAATACCACTGCAGTTTCCTCATATGCATCCTTGCATATGGAATTAGAAGAATGCAGGAGGCCATGAACCCCAAGGCCTGCAGTATTTGTCAAATGAGTCTGTTTCTCTGGCATGAGGAAAGCCATCTGGGAAGCTGTATTCAAGCTTGCTCCTAGGAATATAATTTGTTGACAGGGTACCAGGTGTGATTTCTTTTCGTTTATGGTGTACCCCAGACCAAGTCAGTACCCTTTGAAGAAAGGCCAGATGATTCAAAAGTATGTCCTGGCTTTCTGTCTGAATTAGACAATCGTCCAGGTATGGATATATTTGAATATTTCTTTGCCTGCAGAATGCAATGACTGGAGCTAGGCACTTTGTGAATACCCTGGGCACAGCAGATAAGCCAAAGGGCAGTGCAGTGAACTGATAGTGCATATCACCTGCTTTGAAGTGTAGGTATCTTCTGCAAGACTCCCTGACAGGGATGTGCAGGTATGCTTCTTTTAAGTCTAGTGTTGCCAACCATGTATTTTTGCCTAGCATAGGAAGCAGTTGGTGAAGAGTCAGCATCTTGAATTTTGGAATCACCAGAAAGGTATTTAGAGTAGAAAGGTCCAGGATAGGACGCCATGAATTGCCTTTTCTGGTTACCAGAAAAAGTCTCGAATAGAAACCTTGTCCCTTTTCCTCTTCTGGTACCAAATGAATAGCCCCCATGCTTAAGAGAGAGAGTACTTGATTTTGGGCCACTGCCCACTGATTTGGGGGCAGATCTGGCCACCCGCTTGGTGTTGGTAAGGTGTGGAAGTGAAATCTGTATCCTTGGGACACTATATTTAAAACCCATTTGTCCTGGGTAATGAGTCCCCAGTTTTTGGCCTGCAGACCAATTTTTCCGCCTAAAGGAGCATTCAGTTGGAAAGTGCTTGGAAGTTTTAAGAGCAAGTCATTGAGACAGTTTTCCATAGAGGGAATCCTACTACTCCCTGACTTGGGTGCAGAAACCCTCCACTGCTTAGTCTTGTGTGCCCCCTGGGACTGAAACCTGGGGTTTCTGCTGTGTCTGGGTCTGGCTTGAGAAGACCTGGAAGGGGCTGGAAAGGACCAATTCTTAGAGGGCCAGTGCCTACTAAATCTAGGAGGCTGAACTTGTAAGCAATCTTTAACAGTTTGCATGGATTTAGCTTTATCTTCCATCTTTTTAAGAACTTCCTTAGCCTTGTTGCTAAACAGGCGGTCCTGATTTAAGGGAGCATCCAACAATTTAGCTTTAACATGATCAGGCAAAGATTGCTCCTTAAGCCAAGCATGCCTTCTGAGCACAGACCCAGTAACAGCAGCCCTGCAAGAGGCCTCTAATGAATCAAATCCACATTGCAAAGTATGTTTTCCAACCTGTTCAGCAGAATGCATTAAACCCTGTAATTCTTTATTTTCCACACAGTTAGGAATCAACATTATTTTCTGTTTAAGCAATCCAATAACATGTTGCTGATACTTTTAACATATGAAACTGGCAGTTTTAAGCTCTAATGGCCAAGGTTGCAGAAGTCTAAACCTTCTTACCCCATCTATCCAGCGCCCTGGAGTCTCTATCAGAAGGGGTAGGATTTTTAGCAGTAGAAGCCTTAATGCCCTTGGGCCCCTGTGAAATAGTCTATGGATCCGCAATAGGATTTTTAAAAAATAACTTGTGAGAATCAAGAACCCTGTAATATGTCAGCTTTTCTGGGAGCAGGAGGCAAAGAATCAGGTACCAAACTAGATTCCAAAAAAGCATAATCAACAATGTCTAGTACAGGAGGAATAGCTAAAGGCTTATGCTGAGGCAGGAGTAAAAAATCCCTAAGCCTCTTTTCTGAATCAGAAAAATCCTGGCTTTCCCAGTGGAAATGCTCCCTTACAGTATGTAAGATTTCATCAAAAGAAAAATCCTCTGGAGGGGAGGCAGAGGGAATAGAATCCTCTGCATCAAAATCCTCATAAGTAGATAAGGGCAAATTCAGATCATCAGAAAAATCAGAATCCTGGTCAGAAGATTCATAAACAACTTCAGTCCTTGATCTCTTAGAAGGGGGGAGGTTGGCTTCCCCTGATTTATAAGATCTTCAGCCATTCTTATCATTTGTTTTTTAGTCATAGAGGCCTGAGCATGTGACCCGGGCGTAATTTTTTTAGGCATGGTTTGAGATTTAGGCCTAAATGAAGAAGGAGGCATCTGTTTAATAAGCAAATCCGTAAGCCTGAATACACCCTCAGAAGCCAGTGCCTGCACAGTGGCTCTGGACCCATCCAAGGTAGAGACATCCGCGGGTTCCATAGTTGAAGCATTTTGCGGCATACCGGACTCTGAATGGGTCTCAGTAGAGGCCTGTGAATCAGAAGTAGTGGGTATCAGGGGCTGCGAAAGCACCTCACTGAGTACTGGCAACTGGCTTAGGAGAAGTGCCGTCGGCAGTTTTGGACCTCGGCGGCCTGTTTCTGTCTTTATCTTTGCATTTTTTCTAAATCCCGGTAGTCAGATGGCTAATTGATGACATTTCTGGATAATTAAACCGAGAACTGAAATATTTAGAGGCAAAAATATACAGACGACGGATAGTGTGCTGATTAAATAAAACACAAAACAGACAGCAAGGTACATCGTGGTCAGGGCCTAGGCAAGGAATACAGTACGAATGAAAATCTTTATGAGGTATTTGCTTTCCATAAGTAACGCAATTAACAACTTTTACTGACATCGGTAAGGAGCAAGAAAAAGTTTCCCTAATGGGGTACTTAGCTTTAATTGAAGACTTCGGTTCTGAAACTCGAAAACGAAAATTTCAGGAGTCGGCCAACTGGCACTTATGAACTGCTTCTGTTTCGGGCACTGCATGGCAAGAAAGACTGATGTAATGGCGTCAGCTGCATGTTTTATACCCCTGAAGACCTGACGTCATGGAAAAAGGGACATCAACTGACGCAGGACCCAAGACTTTGTTAATCAGGCCGACTGAGGGCTACTGCAAGCAGATAACCCAAATGTAATGACTGCAACAGTGAAACGCGAAGAACATCCAGTGCTGTCAGCCAGAAGAGGGCCACTAGAATCACCCTGGATCTGTCTGCCCTGATTTTTGTCAATATTCTGAATGCATACAAGAACAAGTTTGTCCATGTGAAAGAGAAAGGATCTATTTTCGGGGTTACTGTTTGTTGAGTTCCGGAGCAGTACTTCTGTAGCTTGCAGAAGTGAGTGGCGAACAGGTCCTACTGAGGGAATCCCTCACGAGTGTACAGTTAGGCCTAGGAAGGCCTCTCTCTTCAGCATCCATTTGTTGGGGGGGGGGTCTAGAAGATCCCTGTTTAGAGGATCTGCCAGGGTATTGTTCTGAACCAGAATACAAGAATATATGAGGGTTAGCCATATTTCTTTAGCCATCAACCAAATTTTCCTGGAAAGGATGCACAGAGAGTAAGGTAGAGTTCCCAATTGGTTCTTTATATACCACATCACTGTGATGTTAGCCTGAGGATGGCTGGGGGGGGGTCTGTTCAGCTCTACAGGGTACCTGGACTTTTGCTGAAAAGCTCTTATGGCTAGGTAGACTGCTTATAGCTCCTTCCGATTAATATGCAATTTTATCTACCAATGAGACCAAATGCTCTGCACTTTCAGGGAACCGAAGTGGACACCCCCCACTCTATGTCTGAACTGTTTGCGGTGATGGTCTTGTCTGCTCCTGTTAAAAAAAATTCAACCCTGGCTTCCGCTATATGATGCCCTTCCACCAAAGGAGCTCTTTTTTTTCAGGCACTGAAGGAGAGGCAGTAGGGTTGGGAATGCTGTTCCCAAGCATTTTTCAGGAACCAGTGAGGTTTTCTCATGTGCAACTTTGCAAGTGAGACCATGAGAATGCAGAATGCCATATACTCCAGTACCTCCAGGAATCCCCTGCTAGGATGACTTGCTTTGGAAGCAGATTGGTCAGATAGCCTGTCAACAAAGTAATCTTGTGCTGGGGAAGGAATACTTTCTGTTGGACCAAATCTATGACAGCTCCTAGAAAAAGAATCCTTGTTTGAAGCAGAGTTTGTGATTTTGAAGATTTAAAGTGAGACCTGTGACAAAAGGAGGTACTGACAGCAAAGCTATCTGGAATTTTGTAAATAATCATATGTCATTTGTGAATATCAACGTGATTCATATGCTTGTGTTACAAATGTATTAGAACTGCATGTCATATAAGATGGCTTGTACAGATGTGTGCTGAAGAGATATTTTGTAGAGTACTCAGATTAGAGATGTGTCCACAATGTACCTTACTGGAAAAGAACAGAAATGTATATAAATTATTGTAACTGTCTAAATCCGCATATTTTAATAGTAGGAATTGGAACATAGAAGGTTAACTTGCAAAACTTCAGGAAAAATAGTTGAAATTAAATGACTTTATAACTGTGCCATAAAAGACATTTTCAATGCAGCAAGGAGACAGGATGTCTAAAACTAGGGACCCTTCTGCATTGTCTTGTGTTTTATTGTTTTATGTCTTCCAGCAGCTGCAAAGATTTAAGAACAGTCCTTGTTTATGTATTTTCACAGGTAGATGCTAAATGCTGTTGTTTTTGAGTCTGGGAACTGAAGTCAGATAACAAGTGATGTTATTCTGCAAGTATCTCAGCAGTAATATTTGGGATATTAATTGAAGAACTCTCTGAGAGAGAGAGAGAATTCTGTATTTGTCTTGAACCTGACAACATCAGCTGGAAAACCCACTCACCACATCTGTCTTGCCTTGCTATGAGTAAGTCAGTCTAGGGTACAGTAATTTCTCTTAGATACAGTTAAGAATATAGTGAAGTATAGCTTAGATGTTTTCTTTATTTGAGACTGTCCTGCACTGTTGTTTTAAATATTTCCTGTGATTATTAACTCTAGTGTAATTGTGACTGTTTACTGAGTAATTTCTTGTTCTTTTATTTATTATTAAATATATTTAAACCTTTCACTGTGGCTGATATTTTTGAGACATATTTAAGTTCTGGGAGTATTTGCATATTTATTTGATGACACTGTGTAGGCCACTCTTAATAGCCTTGCTCTTGGTCAAACTATCATTTGGATTAACAGTAACATTACACAGTAAGTTTGGACACCCTTTGTTAAGGGCCTTAAAAATAGCTGATAAGGAGTGGCTGGTAGCAGTCAAAACTACCTTATAGTCTGGGCAAAAAGGAACCTAGCTAGAAAAGCTATGACAAACTGTAACATCTGGAAGCGGAGGCGAATGAGAGGTAGATGTAACATGAGAAGGAGATGCTGACTCTTCACCAGGGTCATGGAGGTAATGAGGAAGGGAGTAACTGAACCCCAGAAGCCAAAAAGGTGATAATTTTGACAGTTTTATTCATATATGTTTGAAAGGGTATGTAAACAGTATAATGTTGACCAAGGGCTCTGGGTACAGTTCCTGACGCACTTACTCCATGGTAAAGCTGCAACTGCTATTTCTAAATTGCCTGATACTGATTGCTTAAATTATAATACTGTTAAAAATTGTTTGAACGTTTTAAGTTAGAACTGAAGCTTATAGAAAGTTTCCTGAGCATAGACACAAGACAGATGAAAGTGTGTGTGAATATACTGCTGAGTTAAGCACTTATTTTCATAAGCGGGTAAGTGGGTATCAGGTCACCTCTTCTGAAGGGCTGACAGGCCTTTGGGTGAGGGAACAAGCCCTTAGCATTTTGCCTGAGGACATGAGAATCTGGTTAGCAGATAGGCAATGTAATACTGCAGATGAATTGGGGAAGAAGGGAGACCTATACCTAGCAAGCAGGGCATCACTGCACAGGAAAGGGATACCCAGTGCTGCTCATGGGTCTAAGGAAACCCATCATGCTGGGCAGCCTAGACCACCCCAACAGAGTATGCTAGTAGCAGGGGAAGCCACAAGTCCAGGTACATGTCCAGGACCAAGGGTTAAATGTTTTAAATGCAACCAAAGGGGTCATGTAGCATAGAGATGTCCATGGAGGCAAGGTGGGGAACCAAAGGTGGAAGAGCCAGTAAGAGGAAATGACAGAATGCCAGCAGCAAGTTGGCTGGAGACAGCAAGGGTACCAAACTACTATAAGAGGTTATATCCTATCTTAGTAAATGGGAAACAGGCCACTGCTAACAGAGAGACAGCCTCTGACCTAACTATTGTGAAGCCTGCAGTGGTTAAAGAAGAGCACTACTTCCTTGGGCAGTTTACTCCAGTCAGAGCTTTATAGGTTCATAGGTAGGTACTAGGCTATCTGCCCGAAGGCATTTATAAGCCTAGCCGGAATGTGTTGGCTTTCGCCGCCCCCTTAGATTAGTTCCCTATGCCTCTGTCCAGCAGAGCCACTGAAATGATCCCTGGGGTAAACTTTCTGTTTCCCATCCACTCATCAAGGTTTCTCTTGAAGAGGGTTAGCGAGGAGCTCTGCCTAATGTAGACTGGAATCTTGTTCCAGAGCATGGGAAGTCTCTGGGACAGGAATCTATCCCTCCAGCACGTCTTATTTATTGTTGTGGTGAGGTTTAGATCCCTGGAGCATGTGGCTCGAATGGATATGGTTTTCTTTAGGTGGAGCATGTCCATCAATATTGGGTTGGACATGGCCTGGTCAACTATAGCCCCTAGTTTGCAGTATGTCAGGCAGATATCACCTCTGAGTAGGCGGTATGCAACAGAGTACAACTGGAGTTTCTTCAGTCGAGCTGCATAGGGCATCTGCTTGAGACCAGTGATCTTCTTGGTGAGGAACTTCTGTGGTCTTTCCAGTTGTTGCAGGTGTCTTGTAAGGTACATCCCAAATGGGGCATTGTACTCTATGATGGGTCTGATGAGTGATGCGTAGAGGGGCCCAATGACCTCTTGCGATCTGGATGCAAACCCTTCTGTGATTAGGTGGGCCACATAGAAGGATTTTCTAACCACTTTGGCAATGTGATTATCAAAGGAGAGGTTACTATCTACTTGGGTCCCCAGATCCCTTATTACGTCTTCCGTATTTAGGGGGCTACCACCTATGTGGTAGTTTGTGGGTACTTTGTTTTTTCCAAAGGGGATGACTATGCACTTTTTGGCATTTAGCTTGAGACCATGGTTTTTCCACTTTCTGCTAGATAATTCATGTAACAAAGCTACTGAATTTCTCCTGGAAGTTGCTGTGTGCCATTTACTCATTTATCTGAGGAAGGAAGGTTACCAGAAGCACAGTCCTACCCATCTCCAGACAGCCTTTTAGAAGCCCAGAGCTATTTTTGAACCCGTGTCACTTGTGTTTCAGATGGATCCTTCAGCCACATACCTCATACAATTTTAATGTTCCTTAAGAAAGGGACACTTTATTCCCTTAAAGATTTTGACTTTCCTAGCCATAGAAGACAATGGCCAGAATTCAGAAATGTTACTACGAAAGGTGCACCCCTACTTTTAACTTTTTTGTATTCAGGTAAGTTTCTACCATTGCACTACAACAGGAAGATGTACAGCACCTCAGTAGGCTGTGCCCATAGCCTCATTTGATGCTAAGAGGCTTTCCAGTGAAGAGGCAATATGCTAATTAGCCATGTTCTGTCGCCTGGAACTGCACGTCATACAGCATTTATGCAGCTATTCAGAGAACAGCTCAACTGTGTAAATTAACAAGGCTGCTTGGTAAATTAATAGTAGTAGGGGGTGAGGCACTTAATTTAAAAAAGTAGTGGGGAAACCACTAGACACCAGGGATACTATAGCTAGTGTACCTTAAAGGCACTAAAAGGATTACTACCCTGTACCTTCCCACCTCCCAGTAAAGATATTAGTCCTCTGTGCCATCAGCAGACACCAGGCTTGTAATGTAAAAATACACACACACATATATATATATATATATATATATATATATATATATATATATATATATACACATATATACATATATATAAAACACACATGTACATATATACTTAAAAAAATACCACAAAATGGGTGAGGCTTTGAACCCTAAATACCACAAAAGGGGTGAGGCTTGAACCCTGCACCCTCGCCACAGGAAACATCAGCATTAACCTGCTGAGTGAACTGATAAGTTAATGCAGTAAGGGTCTTTTTAACATATAAGGATATTGGGCATTACTCAATGTCTGCAACAACTTGTGAGGTATGGAGGGGTATGACAGGGAACGTAAGGCACATCTTTCAGCCTTGTGGCTCAAGCAAACCAGTTAAAGCTAAAATTAATGGTAGACAAAGAAGGATGGGCTTTAAGTATTCCTCTTACAAACTTATAAAGTCACTAGTACAACAGCTTTTGCACTACCATGCATTTACTGAAGGATGTGAAATGTGAAGCTCTAATGTCTGCCATTTATGACTGATTGTAATCATCAGTGATTTACTAGTGCAGAAAAAAGGAAACATATCTGGAACCTTCTGACACAGGGAAAGGTATGGTGTGGATGTGTTTTGGGGGATGATATTTTAAGCTGTTTTGTGAATATTTTTCTGTATTCCTCCCAGGAACTGTTATAAATTTATTTTTTAGTTTCTTATTAAAATGTGGTATATTTCAGCCTCACATCAGAATACTTACGATCAAAACAGAGTTGCATGATCAATAAACTATTGTTTTTGCTTAGTATCTGCAAGCATGGTTTTATTTTATTAGTGGAGTGGCTTTTTGGTCAGAATTAATTTATCATCTTCCATGAAGACGTCCTCTTATTTCAGGCCAGAAACAGTTATGTTCACTTAAACGTTCCAGTTTACTGTTTCCTAAGTTTTAAGCATTACCTGAATGTCACTCCCAGTCTCATTTTATTTACATGGTGGTACCTTACAAGAATCTTCAAATTAATTACTCATGCCTAATCAAAGTGTTAAGCCTCTGTCAGTGTAGCAAAATACTCCCCACTTAAAAGCTTCAGAAGCTACCTGGACAATCTATCCATATAAAAAAGGTACAGAATGCTTTGCAAGATTTCATTTGGCGCATCTCAGTGTTGTTTTTATTTTTCATTAATGCTGTTTCACTAGTATCTTAAATAAGTCACCAGTGTACAAATTCACTAAAAGCAAACATCACACAAAACCAGTTCAATACTATAATATGACAAATGTTAACAATAAAGACTGTTCAACGGCAATAATGTCAAGAACTTGGGGGGGGGGTAGTAAATCAGAAAGTTGTGCCTTAAGTGACTTTTTGAACATGCTCTTTGTCAGGTGGGCTTCTGAATCCACTTAGAGACGGTTTCCAAAGGTGCAGAACCTGTTAGGCAAAGGAACATAAGCTTAAAATTCGAGATGCAGTTTTGAAAATGCTACAAGACCAAAGATGGCAGAATGGAGTCTATCACCTGAATGGTTTTTAATTTAATTTTACATTTGTTTACTAGGAAAGTCTGACTTGGAACAAAGACTATTTTCAGTGGAGGCCCAGGGAGAAATGCACCAGATGCATGTGTTTATAACATGGGAGGAAACCAGACCACCCGGAGGAAACCCACACAAACGCATGGAGGACAAGGAGACTCCACAGAGAAGGTACCCCAGCCGAGAACTGAACCAGAGAACCTCTTGCTGTGAGGAAGCAATGCAACTGTTGCACCACTGTGCCATCCAGGGGTATTGCACCAACCACCCCATCAGGCAGTAAGGAAACACGTGGACTTTAAAGATGATACAAAACTGAACAGGCAGTCAAGTACAGACTCCAGAATCAGCCTAATATACCGCTGAGAGCTGTCAAAAAGGAGATGGGCCACAGAACTCTGCACAACGAATAAAAGGTTGAGTTCCGAGTTTGAAAACCCAGGTTGTAGGGAGTTACAGGAGGACATAAGGGCAGGAAATGACACATTCTCAGGTAGAATGAGGGGCTTAAGAAGGTCAATACTCCTAAGATGGAAACATGGGGAGTTAATAAGAGGTAACATTTGGTCCTTACATTGTAGTTTATCATCCAGGACTGTGCACCTGTCACAGAAAATCCACTTTGTCCACAACATAACCAATGTAACTGTTCAGGGTTGGAGCACTAAACTTCAGTAGTGTAGCATTTGTTGCCATGGCAGCTGTCTGGTAGGCTTTTAACATGACCTCTAGTAACAAACCAGTCCAAGATCAACAAAAATCCAGTTATCAAATCATCATTAAAGTAAAAATATAAAATCACTGAAACTTTATTATAAGAATCAGGAAGTTATTTCATCCCACTAAGGAGGAATTCATCAGCCTGTGAGTACAAACCAAAATGTTTTGTAACATGTAACTTTATAATCTTGTATCATATCACTTTTTACCCATTTAAAAACATGTAACTTTGGTCTGGTTTGTATTTACAGTCTGATGAAGTCCTTATTTTATCAGTCTGTCTGTCTGACTGACAATATCTTTTGTGAACCAGTTTAGTCCCACTAGGCTAGTAGATTCTATTCATGGGAGACCCAAGGTGGTATCTATAATACTAGGGGAAATTTTGCCAGGACACTGAAGAGCTTCCCCTACCCTTTTCGTTATGAGGGGGAACATTTTTGTGGTTGCACATCCTGCTTCTGTTTCTGGCACAGAATCTGCTCAGGGAAGCAGGGAGGTACAGCAGTGGAATCAAGAAAGTTGTTTGGTGGTGATTTGAAGCAGAAGTAGTCTGTCAAGCCTTCAAATCAGCTTAAAAATATGTTGAGAGAGAAGAGAAGCTAGTCGAGCCTCCTGTATCTGTGTCTGAGTTCAGAGAACTAAGGAAGAAGGCATACATGCCTTCTAGTGGAGCTCCAGGGGTTGGAGATGATAGTAGAGAGACAGTATTCTATGGATGTTTTTGAAACAGTGGAAGGGCATACATTCAGAGAAAAGGCAGAGGTGGGCTTTTTGCGGATTCAGAAGAGATTTTCCAGGACCAGCTATTCCGGGAAGAGAACCAGCAAGAGGGATGTATTATTACAACTCACCAGTCATGAGGGGTGCAGGATGTTTTATTAGAGAAATTATGTGAATAAAGCAAACCTGGGAGTGGCAAGGATGTGGCATGGGGAGATGAAATGGACAACATTTAAAATGTAGTACTTTTTGATACAAAAACAGGGCATGGTAAGACAAAAACATATGCTGATATGGATAAAAAAAGCAGAAAAAGGAACACCAGGAAAAGAAACTGTTACAAAACAAAGAAGAACTTATACTGGTTAGGATTTTCTCCAAGGAAGAAAGAGAAATAGGAATATATGAGGTATGGGACAATGTTATTTTACCTTTAGGAACTTCTTCAGCAGAGGTAAGAGCTTTCATTCATATAGGCAAAGAAACCTTTTCAGATGTAATTTTTGAAAATGGACCAGCAGTGGAAACATTTCTGAGCCAATATGAAAATAAGAAAGGCTGTACTTTGTGAAATGCTTATGTAGTTACAGCTTTTTTCAGAGAAACTAAGAAAATTCATGTTCAGAGTAGAACATAAACTGAAAGACAGATTTTTAAAAGACATTTAAATATCATATGTAAAGATGTACTGGACATTTCTAAAGTTTTCGACAATACAGAATTATGGACTGGGGTTGGGAATGTAATGTATTAAAAATGGAAAATTATAAAATCATTTATATCCCTAGTATTATAGATGGTCAAAAAGGTATAAAATATTGGCTCAACCCAAAACTTCTCTACTGTGAAAAATCAGATCATTTGTTGATTGTACAAAAAGGAATTTTTTAAATGTGGTGTGATAGGTCATGATGCAAAAAATGAGTTAAAATGTTATAAATGCAATAAGGTAGGTCACATGTTCTTGGACTGTAAGTATGGGACAGTAGAAATACATGAAGCTACTGAAGTAGTAAGTAAAGAAGAACAGGGACAAAATCATGTAGAAAAAAAATGCAGAAGAAACAGTCAAAAATGATGATAAAAGCATGATACACAAATACAAGAATTAAAGAAGATAGTAACTGGGATATACTTAAAAACAAGGAAAAATTCTGTAGGTAAAAGAGAGAGAGAGAAAGAAACAATATTGGATTAAACACTAAGGAAAAAAGAAAGAAAGAAAAAGGGTGAAGGTTTTATTCTTTTTCTTTAGAAAATTTCCTAAACAGAAATAATGGAAATTGCAAGACATTAGCATTGAATGTTAACAGCTTTAAGAGCATCGTTAGAAGACTAGCTATTATAGACTGGTGTAAAAAATGTCATAGTGATATCATTATACTGGAAGATACAAGATTTTTAACAAAAGAAGAAAGATTTCAAACAATGTCTGTAGGATAATGAGACCTGCTGTAATTTAGGATAACATTTCTGTTCAGGAATAGCAATACTTAGGAAAAAGATAGTTAAGGTGCTTTATATTACTATAATTTTAATGGGTAGGATTACGGTTATTGATATTAGATGGAGAGATAAAGTCTATAGAATGTTGTTGTTGTTTGTCTTTTCGGCTTTTCCCGGTTAGGGGTCGGCACAGCAGAACTCCGGTCCGCTAATGATTGGCAGTCAATTCTTTTTTATGGTGCCGAGTTGCCAGCCAGATGCCCAACCTTCAGCGAAGGCTCGCCCATTCACACATGTCTTTTGGAGGCCACTCGACCACAGGGAGGACATTCAGACTTCCACAAAGAAGGCACTCCAGCCAAGAATCGAACAGGAGAACCTCTTGCTGTAAGGCAACAATGCTACCGTTGTACCACCGCAGCTTTATATGCATATGTAACTAGTAAAGAAAGAGAAGATATGTTTACCTTAATACTGAATTACATTGCTGTTAATATGGAAGTTATTATAGTAGGAGACTTCAACTGTAACTTGAGAAACAAAAAGAAAGGGAATGGTGTAAATAAAAGTTATAGAAATTATGACAAGTATGAGATGTGGGAAGTTAGAAATATGAAAGAACACTTCATGGACATGTAGTAGAACACAGACTATTTTTTGCTTTTAGAAGGATGTAAAAAGAAAAATTTAGATACATTAGGACACAGGTTTTTCTGACCATAAAGCTATCTGAATAGAATTCAGAGATAAAGTTAGTAAGGTTAAGATAGAAAAAGGTCCTGAAAAGAATAAATGAAGTGGAATCAGTAGATGAAGGTGAAAAAAGAAAGTCAGAATCAAGAGAAGATCGCATAAGTATGGAACATTTCTATAAAAATTTGTCTGAATGGTGGATGTTTTTAAAAAAATAAATATAAAGTTTTAACAAGGATGGCAAGTTAAAAAGAGAAAAGAAGTGAAAAAGTGTTATAGTAAGTTAAGAACTTAAAAATTCATAAAGTAATGGAAATGAATATTTTAATATATTAAAGAACAAAGGACATCATGAGAATTAAGAATGTTCTCTGAACAAGAAAATACAGATTTGGAAAAAAATATACGTTTAAAAGAACTGGATATAGTACTAAGGCAATTACATATACATACAGCAGCGGGCCTGGATGGCTTAGAATATCAAATGTATAAGAATATGACAGTAAGTCAAAAGATGTATTTTGTTGAAGTATTAAATGAGTGGTTTAATAAAGGATTTACATATAAGGAATTAAGTAGAAGAATTTTTAAACTACAAATACTAGAAATTGGAGGCCTTTTGTTTTGAATAATACGGATTATAAAATCTTTATGAAAATACTACAGAAAAGAATGAAATCAAACCTTAATATTCTATTAGATTCAATATATAGGGTTAATGATTTTTAGAGAAAGTGTACATGCTGTGAAGGCTGCCAGCTTAGCCAGATAGAATTGTGCAGGTAATTCTATAATTTGTAAATATCTATGTAAGACACATGCTTGTTGTCTTAAATGAGATAAAATGCTGTTACAAAAATGTGGCAGTAGTACTCTATACTGACCCAGTAAAAGCATGTTGTGACCCTTTGATCTAAAGTCAGCTCCAATCAGTCTCGATGAAGACATTCTTTCTATTGTTTTAACCTAGAGTTAAATTGCTAGATTTAAACATGCAAATGTATTTTTATTGCTATGCTTCCTGACCAGCTGCAAGATAACACAAGGAGATGTTAAAAAATGTAAATGTAGTTGATGTGTAGCCTGGGAACACCAGGAAAGTGTAAAAAATGATGTAATGGGAATCAGGACTGAAAACAGCAATTTAAACAGAGAATCAGAAGGCATTTAGCATTTTTGTCTTGACTATCCAATTCACAGCACTGTCTTGCTCATATGCAAGTTATCTTAGACTTATGCTTTCTTTTAGAAATAGCTGGGAACTAGAAAGATTACACTGAGTGTTTTTC
Source organism: Protopterus annectens (assembly GCF_019279795.1). Taxonomy (NCBI): domain Eukaryota; kingdom Metazoa; phylum Chordata; order Ceratodontiformes; family Protopteridae; genus Protopterus; species Protopterus annectens. Next base: position 779,573,291 of record NC_056728.1, read on the forward strand.
TGTGGTGTCAGAACTGTACTACTGAATTATTTTAAGTATTTCTGTGTGATCTCAGAACTCTTGACTAGCACTGTGTAGTAGAAAGTATTGTCTTGTGTTTTTATTATTTATTATTAAATATTTTAAAACCTTTTAACTGTGGCTGATTTGTGTAGAGATAATTTAAGCTCTAAGAGTACATTGCATGTACATAAGGATCCTGTACCAAGTCACTCTAATAAGCCTTGACTGTTTAAGTTATACTACCAATTGGACAATAATATTGCACAGTAATAAATGGACACCCTTTTAAGGGCCTTTGAGTAGGTGACAGATATTAGCTGCGTGGTGGCAGGGAACTACCGCATAGTCTGGAAAAAGGGGCACAGCTGGATAACCTATGCCAGTCTTCCCCAGAAGTGTCTGTGTGGTTGTATAAACTCATCTCAAAGTGTGCGTGTGTCAGCTACTTGGGCAGGGACACGAAGCACTGGTTGGACAGAGAGGTTGCTGGAGATTTAGCTTGCCCAGCTGGCTGAGATCTGGGCCCTATAGCTGTGTAGTGGGGAGTGTTACTGGGGACCTGGAGAGCAAGGGAGTGACCAGCCCCGGACTGACTGTGATCTCTGTGTGCTCTTAAGGGAAATTGCACTTTACTGTGTGTATTTGTTATCCTTTCATCATATATGAGATGCCCTCTCTGGTGTTAGTGGTGATGACTGAGGCTCCTTGACTGCTGGGCCAGGCCACGTGCGTCACACATGCCATACTACATAGACAAGAAAAGATTTTATGATCGGAGGTCTAAGCAAAGTTTTTGACACTATTCAGCATAATATTCTATGGGATATATTCAAATCTTATAATTTAAGTACAAAAATAAGAAATGTGTATGTTACAGTATGAACACTGAACAAAATTAAAGTTTTGATTAATGGATGGCTGAATAAAGAAATAAGTATTAAAAGAGGTATAAGGCAAGGCTGTCCTTTTAGTGGGATTACATTTTCACTAGTTATGAATGCAATAGCTATTTAGATTAATTTGGTAGATGGTAATATTAGATACAGAACAAAAAAGAAGTTATGTACCTACCATAATGTTCCATTGTCATTCATCTCACCTTCCTTCTTGCTGGATGGGTTCGGAGCCGATCCTCGGCTCTGACTCGGCTACTTTCTATAGCTTGAGAGCTCTTTACTGGCTCGAGGCTACCCCTTATCCCAGAATGCCCAGCGTCAGCTACCCAGATCTCGTTTTGAGATAGCTCACACTAGACATAATCATAGAAGATAATCCATTATTATTAAACCTGGATATACAGTAAATTGTCATGGTTTGCTTGGGAAGCAACTAAGAACAAATCAAGTTAGCCAGTGAAACCATTGAATAAACTCCTCTCAATCCTCGAGGAAGGGGGAAGGAGGCAGGGACGCTAGAAGGAAGGCGAGATGAAGGACAATTAACATGGAACGTTATGGTAGGTAAATAACCTCTTTATGTTAAGTTGTCCAATCTCGCCTTCTTTTTTTTTTGGATGGGACAGCGTCCCTAGCACCTCAATCCTTGGTGGCTCATTGGAACAGACTCTTCAGAACCGTGGATCCAAAGGAAGCCTTGCCCCGGGAGACCACATTTACTTTGTAATGAGAAATAAATGTATGAGGATCTGCCCAAGTAGCTGCTGCACAAATTGAATCTATGGGCAATCTAAATTGAAAAGCTACCGAAGTAGCTACTGACCTGGTTGAATGACCTTTGGGTCTTGCTGGAAGATCTTTTTGTCGCAAATAGTAATGGTGTCTGATAACCATTTTGACAAGGTTCCTTTAGAAACTGGAAGCCCTTGTTTGTTGTTAGCAAATAAAAGGAACAACTGATCTGATTTTCTCAGCTCTTTAGTTCTATAGAGATAGAAACATAGTTGTCTATGCATATACAATTGGTGTAATCTGTATTCTGCCTTGTTGGAATGATTAGGGAAAAGACAGGAAGTTCAGTGGATTGATTCAAATTGTGTTCTGAACAAACTTTAGGTAGAAAAGATGGGTTAGTTCTCAGATAAACTCTGTCTTTGTGAAAAAACAGGTATGGAGGTCGAACACATAGGGCATGGAGTTCTGAAAAACGTCTGGCAGAAGTAATAGCAACTAGGAAGAGAGTTTTCCAAGAGAGAAATTTCAAAGAACATGATGCTGCTGGTTCAAAAAGTGGCAGTATCAAGAAGGCCAGACCCAATTTGAGATCCCAAGGTGGAAGGGGCTCTTTCACTGGGGGGTCTAAGTAGAGATGTACCTCTCATGAAGGCCTTACAGAGTTTGTGAGACATTAAGCTTGAGTTAAAAACTCTGATGTGAAAATTTGAAACAGCAGCTAGCTGTACTGTGATGGTAGCAGCAGCTGCACCAGATCGAAACAGCTCTGCAAAAAAATCCAAACTTTCGTGTACAGGAGCTGCAAGGGGATCTAAATTCCTGGATTCTGCCCCATAATAGAATCTTTTCCATTTGCTAGCATAAACTTTCCTTGTAGTTGTCTTATGGGAGGAAACAATATCATCACGCACTGCTGGGGAAATATTGGGGAACTTGGCTAAGATTGGAAGTGGAGTAACCAAGCTGTGAGCTTGAGAGATTGGAGGGATTGGTGTAACCTGCCTGACTGATGAATCAAGAGGTCCGGCCCTTGGTCCAGAACCCAAGGCTGGGCTAGAAGGTGGGAGTGAAGGAACGGAAACCAAATCTGTCAAGGCCAAAAGGGGGCAATGAGGATCACCTTGCAACCCAACGATTTTGCTTTCTGAATGAATTTTGGGATTAGGGGGAAGGGGGGAAATGCATAAAGGAGTCCCTGAGGCCAATCATGGACTAGAGCGTCCCTGGGTATCTGACCTGGAGGAGGAACAAGGGAGAAGTAGCTGCTGCATTTGTTGTTGAGGGAAGAAGCAAAGAGATTGCAGCAAGGCTGGCCCCATTTGTGGAAAATAAGATCCACAATTTCCTGTTTCAGAGACCACTCGTGCGGCATGAGGATAGCCCTGCTGAGCCTGTCCGCTATTACGTTGGATGTCCCAGGGATATGCTTTGCTGTCAGAAAACGTTGGGAGGAAATCGCCCATTGCCTCAGTCTGAGGTCCTCTCGACACAAGAAGTAAGGCCTGGTTCTGCCTGGTTTGTTGATGTACCAATCCACTGACATGTTGTCTGTCTGTATTGCAATAGTACCAGCAGGGAGAGAGTCTTGAAGAGCTTGCAATGCTAGGAGCAATGCTCTCATCTCCAGGACACTGATGTGCAAGTGGTACTCGTGAGGTTGCCATGTGCCTTGGACTGTCTTCCCTAGATAATGCCCCCACCACCCTATCAGGGAAGCGTTCATGGTCACTGTGGCAACCAGATGGGATTCCATGAAATATCTGCCCTGAGTCACTAGTGGGGAGACCATCCACCAGGAAAGGTGTCTTTTGCAAGATTCCGTAATCAGCATCATATGAGACATGGGTAATTCCTGGAAGGACCATTATGTGAAAAGTAAACAAACAAAAAAAAAACCCTGGTATTCCACCACAGCAAAAATCCACCATGATAGAGTCCTGCGTCAAGCAGCAAGCAAATTTAATGGAAAAAGTAAAAAAACAGCATTAAAATTCCATAGTGATAAAACGATAAGCGCTTTTTTAGCCTTCTTCAGATCATTATCTTTTGGTAGTAATGCCTAATATTTATACTAAAAACTAACCAATAAGGTTTAAAATCAATTAACTTCTAAACCAATCATGTCAATTCATTCTTACTCTTTATTAGAATATCCAGTAATCTTTCTTTGCAGTACTAAGTAGCCAATAGCTAGATTTAAAATTGGTGCCAAAAATATGCTAATGTACTATATTGGCCCATCCTGCTTCAGCTCTATGCTAATATGAACTTCTCTGCCTAGTTTTTTTACTGGCTATAAGTGCCGAATGTATCATTCCAATGAATTTAGTTTTACATAGCTTCCCTGTTACCACTTTGCTGCCATCAAGTGGCCAAAGTGTAATACTAACTTTTTAAAGATTTTTCAGAAGCATTTATTTCCAATATTTTTATTCCTGCATGGCTTCCCTGTTTCCACTTTGCTGCCATCCAGTGGCCAAAGTGTAATACTAGCTTTTTTAAAATTTTTTTCAAGAGCATTTGTTTTATTTTTCTTTGTTTGTCATATATAAACTTACTATAATTAACTTTAACTAACAGGTCGCCTTTCTGGAATTTTTATATATGATCTTCTTTGACAATTATCTACTTTTCCAGATATACGAAACAATTCTTATCTATAACTACCAAACTATTAAAATATTAAAATATTACTGACACAGCACAAGACTGCAGTGGTGGTGCTGCGGTAGCATTGTCCCGTTCGATTCTCAGCCAGAGCGTCTTCTATGTGGAGACATGCATGAATGGGCGTACCTTCGTTGAAGGTTGTGTGTCAGGGATGGCAACTCGGCACGTAAAAATCTACTGCCAATCATTAGCGGACTGGAGTTCTGCTGTGGCGACCCCTAACCGGGAAAAGCCGAAAGACGCAAACAATTACTGACACAGCCAAAAGCATGGTCACTATGTCAACTCTGCTTCCGTCAGCACAGAAATACATAGCTGCACATTATAATTTTATATCCTTTTACTATATAAATAGAGAGTCCATTATTCACTAAATAATCTCTAGATATATAAATATATGAAATGACGTCCCTATTCACTGTCTTGATAGAAAACAATGTCCAAATATACCTGTTGCAAGACTATCACTATTATGAAGCAAGAACATGCACATATCCTTAGTGAAAGCAATATTCAGATCTAAAGTACTTTCCATATTAGAATTAATTGACCATATATTATAAGTAATAGGTCTTCAGTGCCTTTTATCCTAACCTATAGCCCTGAGAGTGGTCACATTATTTCAATTATAAGGAAGAATTGGGACTTACTAAACAATAATTCAGAATTGAGTGCTTTGTTGGGTTTATACCCCTCCTTTACATTTAAGAGAGGTAAGAATTTGAAAAAATGTATTGAAATGAGACAGCATAAGGTTATTAAGAATCCTGGGGATGAGTAAATGTGAATCGTGTAACTTTTGCAAACACATGAGTATTGGGTACTCATTTAACATCAGGGATAGTAGCTATAAGACTATCAGGCAAGTATAATTGCAACTCAACCTATGTAGTGTATCTTGTCCAATGCAATTTATGTCCCGCATTCTACGTAGGGAAAAACTGATCGTAGACTGCATGAGAGGGTGTATGAGCACCTATACTACATCAGGAAAGGTAAGGTTGAGAATGCTTTAGCGGCTCACATCAAAACCAACCCCACACATAGTTTTATGTTTAGAGTAATTGACCATGTGACTGGTGAAATAAGGGGTGGTCCGAGATCTTTGCTACTAGAAAAGAGAGAATTAATGTGGCTGATTGGTTTAGATGCTTGCCATTTGCCAGGTATTAATGACAGTTGCTCTATTCAATGTTTACTAAAACTTAAAGTTTAAACAGATAACCAATTTTATAAGTATTTTTATAAGTTAATTTCATTATGATAAGTTTCCCTACACTATGTTTATGGTCAATATATGATGTTTATATGTTTTTCAATATAGTGGTTGATTAAATATGTGGTATATACAACTTTTGATACCTAATTTCTATAGTGAATGAAGGGCCAATTGGTGTTGATTGTAGAACTTAAACACAACCTACATGTATTTATTTTACAATATTATGGTAAATTGCATGCATAATATTTTCAGAACTGTATATGTTGAGAGTAGATAAGTCAATACACATTCAGGATGATTTAGTTGTTTTTAATGGATGTATTTTAGTTGATTTTGGACTTGAGATTCATTCATTTTTTATGATTGTCAGTCCATTGACTAACTGAATAATTAGGGGGTGGAGGGAAGTGTTTTCTTGTATACAAGTTAGTTTGTACCTGCTATTATTTGTCTGAAGAAGTTTGATCACTGAACCAGACGAAAAACACTTAACACTTTTCAGTGTGGTACTGTGGTTTTCTGATCATTTTTTATTAATGAGCTGAATAGCTGAAGATTGCTGGGGTTCGAGGTGCTTTTGTCCTGCATTTCTTGTCTTTTTCTGCAGTTTGTGGTGTTGGTTTGTTTTAGACATTCCTTTTCTACATAGCATTCCTCCCTGGGTTGGTGCCTATGGCCGGGATAAACCACTGGGTGCTCTTCTCCCTCTGAAGAAATCTGGCTAAGTACAGCCCCCACTCCGTGGTTTGAAGCATCCACCTGGACAACAAATTATTTGCTGTAATCTGGACTGGCTAACACAGGGGGCCCTCCCAAAGCTTCCTTAAGCTTCTGGAATGCCTGTCACATGCTGGGGTCCACAATACCTTATCTGGCCTGTTCTTCCTTGTTAGGTCTGTGAGAAGAGCAGCTATGGTACTATAACTGGGGCCGAACTTTCTGTACTATCCTGCTTTCCCTAAGAATGCCCTCACCTGCTTTTTGTTAACAGGTGCAGGCCATGCCTGAATGGTTTCTACTTTGGCAGGTTCTGGCCTGATCTTACCACGTCTCACTGTATATCCCAGGTAGGAGACCTCTGCCATACCCACCTGACATTTGCTCGGCATAATGGTCACCCCTGCCCTCTGTAGTCTGCCCAGCACCTCCCTGACATGTTGAAGGTACTCTTGCCTGGAATAGCTGTAGGGCACCTACCAGTAACCCTTGGTAAGATCAATGGTTGTAGGATACTTAGCCCCACCCAGCTGCTCTAGGGCCTCATCTGTCCTAGGCATGGGGTAAGCATCTGACTCTGTGTGACTATTTAATTTACTGTAGTCCACACAGAACCTGGTGCTGCCATCCTTCGTTGGCACCAGCACAACTGAGGAGGCCCCAGGGACTGTTGGACTTTTGAATTACCCCTATTTCCAACATCTCCTGTTATCTCCTCCCTAAGAGTCTGTTTGACTCTCTCAGGCACCCTATAAGGGGTCTGCCTAATAGGCCTTTTGGGTCCTGTATCCACCTGGTGCTGCACCAGGTGGGTGAACAAGAAGTTATGTACTCACCATAACGTTCGATGTATGTAATCCATCTCGCCTCACATTCTTACCCGTGGGTTCGGAGCCAAATATCGGCTCCGACTCGGCCAAACTTTTCTAGCTCGAAGTCTTCTATTGGCTGGGCTAAGAAGGTATCCCATGCTGCACTGCTCCATATCCCCAGATCTAGTTTGCTGCAAACACCACACTCATACCCCATGCAATAACAACATCCAAGTAAAGAGTAATAAATTAAAGGTGAAGGGAGCTCTAAAAACCAGACCTAACCTCCAGATCCTCCAGGAAGGAGGAAGGCGGGAGGGTAAGTAAGAATGTGAGGAGAGTTGGACTACATACATCGAACGTTATGGTGAGTACATAACTTCTTGATGTTATGTAGTCCAATCTCGCCTACATTCTTACCCATGGGACAGCGTCCCCAGCACCTACATCCTGGGAGGCTCAGAGGAAGATACTCCTGAGTACTGTGGAACCAAAGGAAGACCTGCCCTTAGATACCACATCCAGCTTGTAATGAGTAACAAAGGTGTGAGGAGATGCCCAGGTAGCTGCAGCACAAATATCATCCATAGACAATCTTGCCTGATAGGCTGTAGATGTAGATACAGCCCGAGTAGAGTGAGCCTTGACTGGAAACGGTAGGTCTTTACTCCCTGAGGAATAAATAAAAGAGATGTAATTTGATATCCATCTGGATAGGGTGATTTTGGAGACAGATGACCCAATTCTGTTTTCCGAAAAGGAAACAAACAGCTGATCAGATTTTCGGAGATCTTTGGTTCTGTGCAGATAGAAACATAACTGTCTGTGTACATCCAATTGATGGAATTTAAATTCTGCATTGTTTGAAAAATGGGGAAAAAACACTGGCAACTCAACAGATTGATTAAGATTAGATATGGACGCCACTTTAGGAAGAAAAAAAGGGTTTGGTCTAAGAGAAACCCTGTTCTTATGAAAGATCAAGTATGGAGGTTTGATAGAAAGAGCTTGGATTTCTGAAACACGTCTGGCTGATGTGATGGCTATTAAAAAGGCAGTTTTCCAGGTCAAGAATTTTAAGTTACGGGTAGCTGCAGGCTCAAAGGGTGGTGAAGTAAGGGCTTGCAGAACAAAATTTAGATCCCAGGGCATGATTGGTTCTGAGACAGGAGGACAGAGTAACAGAGTGCCCTTCAGGAAAGCTTTACAGAGTCTATTAGCCATCAGACTAGGCTCATTAGCAACATGAAAATTAGAAATCACTGCCAATTGAACTTTAATGGTAGCGGACGATGAGCCCTGCTGGAAAAGCATAGACAAAAATGCTATGACGGAAGCAATTGGAGCTGTGTAAGGGTCAATTCCTTGGGTATGAGCCCAAATAGAAAACCTCTTCCATTTGCTGGAATAAATCTTCCTAGTAGAGGGCTTATGAGGAGAAGATAAAATATGAACTACGTCAGGTGAAAAGCGATGAAGCCCAACTAACGACGGAAGTGGAGTAGCCAGGCTGTCAACCAGAAGGTCCACAGAGAGGGGTGGAACTGTCCCGACATGCGTCAGCAAGTCTGGTTGCGGGTCCAGAGTCCAAGGTGTGTCCACAATGTAGGGATGGAGAAAGGGGAACCAAACTTGACAAGGCCAGTGTGGAGCAATCAGAATCATTCTGCTTCCCAAGGATTGAGCTTTCTGAATCACTTTTGATAGCAAGGGGAACAGAGAGAAAGCATAAAGCAGACTGGAGGGCCAATCATGGACTACAGCGTCCCTGAGTGACTCCCCCTGTGGGGGGATCAGCATGAAGTAGCTGCTGCATTTGGCATTGAGGGGGCTGGCAAAAAGGTTGCAGCAAGGCTGACCCCATCTGCTGAAGATTCGCTCTGCAACTAGACGATTCAGGGACCACTCGTAAGGCATCAGAATAGCTCTGCTTAGCCTGTCTGCTATCACGTTGGACTTCCCCGGAATGTGCGTTGCCACTAAAAACCGTTGGGAAGATACTGCCCACTGCCACACTCACATGGCCTCTCTGCACAAGGGGCATGATCTGGTTCCTCCCTGCTTGTTCAGATACCACACCACTGACATATTGTCCGAGTGTAGTGCAATAGTCCTGAGAGCTAGAAAGCTCTGAAGTGCCTGCAACGCAAGTAGCACCGCTCTCATCTCTAGGACATTGATATGCAGATGTATCTCGTGATCTTGCCACGTGCCTTGGACTGTCCTGCCGAGATAATGCCCCCCCAACCCATCTGGGAGGCGTCTGTGGTCACCGTGGCAACCAGGAGTTGTGGAACGAAGGGTTTTCCCATGTCCAGATTGTTGGTGCAAAGCCAATAACTGAGATCATGTTTGCATCTGTCCGTGAGCAAGATAGGGTGGGAAAGTGAAAGTCTCTGGAGAGACCACTGAGCAATGAGGAGCCATTGAAGGAGCCTCATGTGCAATCTCGCTAGAGGGACTAACATAATTGTTGCTGCCATAGTCCCCAGGAGTTGTAGAACCCATCTTTCCTTTGCTTTTCTCAGGGGGAGCAGGGCGTGCACCCATTGTTGTAAGACTCTGATTCTTTCCTGCGGTAGAAAGGCTCGCATTTGAACACTGTCTAGCTCTGCACCTATAAAAATTACACGCTGTGAGGGCAACAAGGCAGATTTTTCCCAGTTCAGTGTTATGCCCAACTGTTGACAGAGAGTGATGGTAGCGTCCCTGGTTTGGATTAGTCTATGCCTGGTGGGGGCAGTGAGGAGCCAGTCGTCCAGATACGGAAACACTTGGAATCCTTGATGTCTCAAGTGAGCTGTCACCACCGCCATACACTTGGTGAACACCCTGGGGGCTGTGGTGAGATCGAAGGGCAGGGCTCGAAACTGAAAATGACTGGCTCCCAGCCGGAAGCGTAGGTGACTCTTGGATGCCCTGTCCACTTTGATATGGTAGTAAGCATCCTTGAGGTCGATGGAGCACATCCATACTTCTTCTCCCAACAATGGGAGAATTGACTGTAGTCTGACCATACGGAACTTGGACTTTTGTACATAGTTGTTCAGCTGGCTGAGATCTAATATGGGTCTCAGGTCCCCTGTTCTTTTCGGCACCAAAAAGAATCTTGAGTAAATCCCTAATCCAATCTGGTCTGAGGGGACATGCTGGATGGCTCCTTTTTCTAGCAGCTTTGAAACCTCTGAAGCTGCATGATCCCTTTGACTGGGTGGAACGTCCGGGATTTTTCTGACTGGAGGGGGATCTGACGAAAAGGGGATGGCATAACCTCCGGAAATTATTCGTAATACCCATCGGTCCTGGGTGATGCTTTGCCAGGCTTCCGGGTGCAACGATATTCGACCCCCGACTGGCTCCAGAAACGCACAGTTGGGCATCCCATCAGGAATGACGGTAGGGAGAGCCGCAAAAGGAATCGCGGTCTCCCGAATTGCGGGGGTCCCCCCTGCCTTTAAGGTGGCATCTCCCTGAATAACCTCCCCCTCCTTTGCCTCTGGAGGGGGGCTCACCTTGTGCACCGGGAAAAAACCTCTGTGATTTTTTGAACCACATCTTCCCACCCCTCTGGGCCTTGGGGTAAGGCCTAGAGGGATGGGAAAACTGGACCCCTACAGCAGACAGAGTCTTTCCCTCCTGCTCGCACCTGGTGAGGTTGTTTTTCACTTTGGTTCCGAACAAAGAGGAAGCATCAAAGGGGGGCATCAGTGAAAGAAGACTTGAAGGCCTCTGCGAAATGACAAAGGCGCATCCAGGCTTGCCTCCTAAGGGCAACTCCTGAGCTTGCTGCCCTACTCGCTCCTTCGGCCGCATATGAAATAAGTCGCATGAAGGAGTTAACGATGGAATTGAGGGTAGACACCTGGGTGTTAACCGTCTGGGCCACCGCCTCCGGAATGTTACCCGCGAGAGTATCTCCTAACTCCTTGAGGAGATCTCTCTGGAGCACAGTAAAATGAGACAGGTAGTTCAGCGTAAAGGTTGCTGACGAGAGGGTACACTTTCCGTACCGGTCCATGGTCCTAGACTCCTTGTTAGGAGGATGGACGGAGGAAGAAGTCTCTGCTAATTCCTTCTGGGTGGCCGCCGCCACCACCATGGCATCCACAGGGACTCCTTTGGACAAAAATTCCTTACCCGGGGGAGCAGACAAATTTATTGGATCTCCTGGGTACAGGTTCCACAGAAACAGGGTTCTCCCACACCCTCTGACAAATTAAATCCAGGAGCTCGTCTAAGGGTGGGGACACCCAGGAGGCGGAGGGATGAGCACCGAAGGCCTTAAGGAAGACCGACTCCTCCTCGGAGGGGGCTTTGGACAGCCAGTCACCTCTTTGTTCCAATATCTCCAGGATGTCGGAGAAAGAAACATCCTCAGAAGATGACTTGGAGGACCCATCTGATGCCTCGAGGTCAGTATCTGACGTGAGAGACTCATCCTGGGAGTCTATGCGCTTCCTCTTGCACGTTTTCTTTCTAGGGGGCTCCTCAGGCAAAAACTCTGAGAGACCCTCAGAAACTTGAGGACCACTCGTGGGAGTATCCCTAGGCGTCGGGGCTCCGCTGCCTACAGATAGGTGGTGATCAGAGGCCCTCGCCGGAGTGGAAGGGGACAGAATGACCGACCCGCATGATGTGTCTGACGATCTGGCCAGCGCACTCTGCATGGCCTCAAAGGCTGGCCCCCCAAATCAGAGGACTGGCCAGCCTCTGAAACCACGACAGGAGTCGGGGTTCCCCAAGCCGAGGCACCGAGCGGGAGACTAGGAACCAAAAAGTGTCCCGAGGTGTCCCCCTCTGGCCTGACTGAAGAATCCAGAGTCCCAAACCCCATGGACGGCGCCGACGGGGTCGGAGCTGATGTCGGCACCGAAAAGCCCAGATGGGCCATCGGAACCGACCTAGGAACATCACATGGAGCGGAGCATTCTGGCTCCGAAGACAAAGATGCGCTTGGAGGAATTATCAAAGAAGGTATCGGGAAGGGCTCCGGAGCAGAGAACAACTTAGCCAAAACCGGTGACTGAAGGAGCCTCTGCACTACCCTATCAACATCCACATCTGAAAGTGTCCTGGAGGATTTGGAGGACAAGGAGGGAGATCGGGATCTCCTCTCAGGTGACACTGGTCTAGTACTGGGCGATCGGCTCTGAAGAGGTTCCAATATAATAGGAGCCAACGCCAGTTCCATCAACACCGACACTTCCTGCGGCCCCGAGGACAGTGGAGCAAAGGAGTTCGAAGCTAGTTTCATTACTTTCTTCCGTGGCTCCGAGGAGACTGAAGGAGCCGGAGATCTCTTTTTTGATTTTGTGGATTTCGATTTTGAACTGGAAGCAGAATCCATGGCTTCTTCGAGCGAGGGTTTCAAGAGTCCCTTCAGAATTAACTTCTTTCTTTCTTGGAGCACCCTGGGACTAAAAGCATGGCAGAAGCTGCAAGACTCCTGCAGGTGGATTGCTCCCAGACAATAAACGCATACTGAATGTCCATCGGTAATGGACATCTTGTAACCACACTTCGAGCACTTTTTAAAACCCGAAGGTTTGTGCTCCTTGGAATCTTTGGACATCTTGAAAAAAAAAATCACAAATACCAATACAACGAGCAAATCACTGCCTGACTGGAAAACAACTGGTCACACAAACACCACACTAAGTGCGGGAACAGAATTTTCAACAAACAGCAGCACACACACACCTCAGAAGGGACACACACTAAGGCGACTAGGGCTAAAAACCTCTAACTAAAACAGTATTAGACCAGAACTAGGATACACAAAAAGGAAGACAGACACTAAAACCTCTAATTCAAACGGTTTTAGATGGCAAACACAGGGACAAGTAAGGGGACGGACTAGGTCCTCTAACTGTAACGGGCCTAGCCCATTGGAACAGCTAGTGGGATACTAGAAAACACAATCAAACTACAGATTATACCCAAAAAACACCAAATTAGAAATAGTTATTAAAATAGCTTTTGTTTGTAACAAATTCTCTCAGACGAAGAAAAGGGGTACTTAGCCACCGCCAAGAGCGAGACCACGTCCGAGCTACACGAGCGACAAACAAGATCTGGGGATATGGAGCAGTGCAGCATGGGATACCTTCTTAGCCCAGCCAATAGAAGACTTCGAGCTAGAAAAGTTTGGCAGAGTCGGAGCCGATATTCGGCTCCGAACCCACGGGTAAGAATGTAGGCGAGATTGGACTACATAACATCGGTGGTTTCTCAATGAACATGTCCCCAAACTCCTGTAACACTGCCCAGATATCTCGAACGTGGGTAGGAGATAGCTGCTGGGACACTCCTACCCCTTCCACTGAGGTGGCTGTCCAAGCCTCACAGAGATGATCAGTCACCAGATCTCCCTCAGACTCCTCCTGCAAGATACTGCAAATACTCAGCACAAGGGCATCCCTATCATGATAAGGTTTCATCATGTTAACATGGTGCAACTTGTGCCCCTGCCTCCAGCCTAGCAGTTCCACCATGTAGTTAACATCACTAACCTTTCTTACCACCTTGTAGGGTCCCTCCGAAGCTGCTTGCAGCTTGATGTGTCTGACAGGTATGAGAACCATTACCTGCTGCCCTAAAGCATACTCTCTAGCTCGAGCATTCCTCTCATACCACACCTTTTTCTGTTGTTGGGCTTCTGCCAGGTTCTCCTTGCCAAGCCCATGAGTTCCCTGAGCCTTGTCCTGAGGTTTAGGATGTATGCCACAACAGACTCATTGTGAGACTCGCACTCACCTTTCCACTCATCTTGAATTAAATCTGTTCCCCTCATCCTATGCCATACAGCAACTCAAAGGGTGAAAAACCTGTGGATTCCTGGGGTACCTCTCTGTAAGCAAATAACAGATGGGGCAAATATTTGTCCCACTCCCTCTTAAACTGGTCTGCAAATGCCCTTAGCATGGACTTCATTGTAGAGTTTAACCTCTCAACCAGACCATTAGTCTGGGAATGGTAGGGGGTGTTCTTCAGGTGCTTCACCCCACAGTACCTCCACAGACAAGCCAGCATGTCTGACATGAAGTTGGCACCTCTGTCAGTCAGTATTTCTTTTGGGAAACCTACCTTGCTGAAAATCTCTAACAAGGCATTTGCCACCTTTTCTGCCTCAATAGAGGATAAAGCCACTGCCTCAGGGTATCTTGTTCATAGGTTCATACTAGGCTATCTACCCTAGGGCATTTATAAGCCTAGCCAGAATGTGTTTGGCTTTCGCCACCCATTTTAAATTTATTTTGCTATGCCCTTTTTCGAGGTTAGTATACTGTGCCTCTGTCTAACAGTGACACAGAAGTGATACCCGGGGTAAACCTACGATCTCCCATCCACTCATCAAGATTCCAGAGTGAAGGGAGCCTCTGGGTTATGAATCTATCCCTCCAGCATATCCTATTTATTTCAGTGCTGAGGTTCAAGTCTCTCGAGCGCGTAGCTCGATGGGATTTGGATTTTCTGAGGTGCAGCATGTCCATTAATTCCGGGTTGGACATGGCTTTATACGTCAGGCACAGATCGCCTCTGAACAGGCGGTATGCCACTGAGTAGATCTGGAGTTTCTTTAACCAGGCAGCATATGGCATCTGTTTGAGCCCTTTGATCCTCTTGGTGAGGTACTTTTGGGGTCTTTCCAGTTGCTGCAGGTGTCTGGTAAGGTACATCCCAAAAGGGGCATTGTACTCAATTATGGGCCTGATGAGGGATGAGTAAAGAGACACGATGATGTCCCCTGATCTAGATGTGAATCCCTTCATGATTAGGTGGGCTATATAAAATGTTTTTCTAACCACTTTGGCCACGTGGTTGTCAAATGAGAGGTTGCTATCAACTTGGGTCCCCAGGTCCCTAATTACTTCTTCTGTACTTAATGGATCACCACCTATGTGGTCATTTGTGGGCACTTTGTTTTTGCCAAAGGGGATGACTATACACTTTTTGGCATTTAGCTTGAGGCCATGGCTCTGGCACCAGTTGGCCGTTTCTATGAGGCCCTTTTGGAGGATGCTTGTGTCGACTGGAGAGTCGATTATGGTGCCCAGTTTGCAGTCATCTGAGAACTTGGTCAGCCACAGTCCTTCCGTGTTGGCCTGTACCTCCGAGAAATATATACCGAACAAGAGAGGTCCCAGGACTGAGCCTTGTGGGACACCACTTGTAACTGGTTTGGAGTCTGACATGGCTCCAGCAATTCTAACCATGTGGGTTCTGTCCTTGAGCCAGTTTGCAATCCATCTAGTGACATAGGGGTTTATATTTAAGCTGGTGAGCTTATCTATAATGCCCGAGTGGGGTATTGTATCGAAGGCTTTTGCGAGGTCCAGGTAGGCTGTGTGGACCACCTTCCCCTCGTCAATGGCCTTGGTGACTGTTTCAAAGAAATCAACCAGGTTTAAGAGGCAGGATCTGCCCTTAACAAAGCCGAACTGGGTAGGATCCAGTGTTTGTAGGTCCCCAATATCTTTATTTATGAGGTCCATGATGATCCTATCCATAGCTTTGCAGACCAAGCTAGTCAGGCTTATGGGGCGACAGTTTCCAGGATCCGTTGAGGCACCACCTTTATGGAGAGGGACCACTGTTGCTGTATGCCACTCTTTGGGCACATATCCTGTAGTAAGGCGGAGATTGAACAGTAGTTTTATGTTTGGGTTTAGCTCTTCTTGGAGTTCATGTAGGACGCAGCCCGGGACACCATCTGGTCCCATTGATGCTGTGTTTTTTGCTTTGGAGAGGGCGGCTCTTACCTGAGCATCTGAGATGTCAGGGGGGCAGCACTCTGCTGGGATAGATATTTGCCCTTTTGGTGGGGAGGGGGGGGGGAGAAGTTTGCACTGAACCTGTCAGCTAGGATGTTGGCAATGTCTGTGGGTTCGGTGTATATTTTGTAATTTTGGACTAATTCTGAGCATATCTGGGAATTACCACCCAGGTTCCTAACATAACTAAAGAAAGCCTTGTGATTATCCTTAGTGTCCTGTGCAATTTTTCTCTCAAAGCTGGCCTTAGACAATTTTATGTGTGCCCGTAGTTTTTTGCTAATACTGATCAGTGATGCCTTCCCTTTTTGGGATTTTGCTCTATCATTTAGTAGCTTCCTCCTTCTGTTGTATAGTTTGTTTATGGCTGGGGTCCACCAGACAGGACGTCTGCCTTTGGAGGATTGGGTCCTGGTTTTATTTGGGATCGCATGATCCATGCATTCCTGAAGGTGTTCATAGAATGCGTTTATAAAGGATTCTGTGGTCTGGGCCGTATTTTCCACAGGCCCAGGGGCTTTGAAGGATTCCACCTCAGTTTTGAGGAGTGTGAAATTTGCTTTAGAGAAGTTTTTCACTGTGGTTTTCTGGGCAGGGGGTGGGGTCGGGATGTGAATATCCAGTGAGATTTGTTTATGGTCTGATCTTACCAGTGAGGGATACACTTCTGGTCTGGAGCATAGAGTCCCCATGTTGGTGATGATCAGGTCCAGTATGTTTTCCCCTCTTGTGGGAGTGGTAACAAGTTGTTCCATAGCATTTGAGTTTATAAATTCTAGGAACCTGTGGGCTAGGGTGTTGGAGCTAGAGTAATGCTCCCAGTCTATGTTTCGGTAGTTGAAGTCGCCCAATATAATGGTGTTTGGAGAGACCTTCATATTTTCCAGTGTTCTCAGGAAGGCCGAGTGGGGTTCCTGGGTTTGGGAGGGTGGTCTGTAGCAGGCTATAAACTGGAAGGCAGTTTTACCCACTGTTAGTTGCACATGGATAGTCTCTGATGCTTCGTGCTTTGCCACCAACCTGGAGGTGTGGGTATCTTTGATGAATATCGATACTCCCCCTCCTTTTGTGGTTCGGTCCAAGTTTTGGGGCCGAAAAGCATGGTATGAGGTATAACCTGGTAGTGCTGGGGTGCTCTCGGGAGCCCTGAACCATTTTTCTGTTACTGCACAGATATCGATGTTCTCCATGCTAAGGAGAGTTTCGAAAAGTGCATCTTGAGGTTTAGACTTCTGGCGTTGAGTAGCATTACTCTTAGTTTCTTATCCCTTGTGATACCTATGGAGGTGGGTTTGTCTTTTGAGCCTTGCCTAAAAAAGGCACTATGGGGGTAGCAAGAGCCTTTGCCAATAACCGAAAGCCCAGGGGTGACAGGTGCAAGCCGTCCCTAGCGAAGCATCATGGCTTGTCGAGTATATCATCCCAAGCTGACAGGCATTGGATCCCCTTTGAATGACACCAGTACTTAAGCCAATTGTTGAAATTGATCATTTTGTCTTCATATTGTGGCATCATTCTTGGTGAGGGTAAGATGCTACTCAAGGTCAGGGTCATACCGGCCTGGCTACATGCTCAGAGAGCTCCTTTATGTCTCTTTTCATGTAGTCCAGGGAGGTACGTCTCAGGTCATTCACACCAGCATGGACAATGACTGAGTCATATTTGTACTTGCCTTGGAGTGACCTGAGTGCTTGTGTTATGTGGCAGATCCTAGCGCCCGACAGGCTACTCACCGTGACCCTCTCCTTGTTCAGCCTGGTGAGCGGGACGTCAGTGTGCCTGACGATAGAGTCACCTATTACAAGTGTATCAGGTGTGTTGTTTAGTCTTAAGGGCTGTGACTGTTCGGCACACTGGCTTTGTGAGATATGTGTTGCACGTGTTTTGTTTTGGGGTAGCGGCTGCTTGGGTGTCTGCTTTGGAGGTCTCTGCTGCTTCGGCAGATCTTTATTTAGAGCCTCCGAGTATGTTTTTGTGTGATTGTGTGTTTGGTTTGCTGTCGTGGTAGGTCTATGTGAGACTGGAATTGTAGTGAGTGTGGTTTCCTTCTCCTCCTGACTGGTTATGCCAGTACTGAGTTGAGAGAGCTTAGCCTCCAGTTTGGCTATATGGTTGCATCTCTCACATGTGTTGGAATTTGTTGGGAGGAGGAGAGGGTTGTCTGTGTACATGAGGCAGCTGTAACATTGCCTCAAGATTCCTAGATTCACAAGCTGGACCGGAGAGGAGATTGACAACTGACCTTTGGACATGCTAGAATAATATTGGGAATTCCTTAATAATTGAAAACCAGGGCCAGCGGGGAGTGAGGGTGTAGTGCTTTTAATTTTTAGTGCTGACTTATATAATTGCTTAGTGAGCAAGTGCCAGGTAACTTAAGTGCAATGTGTTACAGGTAACTTAAATGCAAAAACGACCAACAGTAACTTTCTTTCAAGTGAAACAAGGAAATAAGTACAGTAAGCAATGCAGATGTCACTAGTGATCCACAGAAGCGCTGAGAAGCACAGATTAGGTGGAATTAGCGTTCCAGGAAAATAACAAGCAAACAAACAACAAGCATATAAACAAAGCTGGATTCAGCAGGCCTGGATCTATTCTATGCTACAGCAAACAAGGTGTACCAATTTCAGTAAGATACAGTTCAAATATTCAGGCACTATAAACCTTTAACCAGAAATTCCCAGCTCAGAAGGGCAGAGTCCAGCCTCTTCTCCCACAAGAGTGCAGACCACAAACCTGCATAATCTACTACCACTAGGATATACCTTTTCCCTGGGGAACTTGGGGTACTCAGAGACCCCACAATATCCATAGCTACTTTCTGAAATGGCTCCTCAATCACAGGCAAAGGCATTAAAGGAGCTCTCACCTGGTATCCTGCCTTGCCTACCTTTTGGCACTGCTCACAGGTCCTGCAGTACCCTGTTACATCTCAGCAAATTCCAGGCCAATAGAAGTTCTGCATAATACATATCTTTGTACGTTTTATGCCCATATGACCTGCAAAGGGAATATCATGGGCTATGACTAGAAGTGCCAGACGGTAGGCTCTAGACTAACTGTTGCTGTATACTCTCACCTTCTAGCGCTCCCTCAGGGATCCACTCTCTATACAGTAACCTTTTGTCCCAGTATACAGATTCCCCCCTCCCTTGAGAATCAGGTCCACTAGCTATCTGCCTCAGGCCTTGCAATGTAGGGTCTGAGAGCTGAGCCTGTCTCATCTCTCTCTTTGTAACCCTTCCCAGCTCCCCTTCCACAGGAAGTCTGGCATCCTCTGACAGTGGTGCCTCACTGTCAGCCTGGGTACTACTACTCACCTCTAACTTTGCAGTCACTCTGTCCAAGGGAACATCAGTACCCACAAGCAACCGTGGCTCACCTTCGTCTCACTGCTACAGAGTAGCTCCCTCCCTGAAGAAACCACCTCACCAGTCCTGGCTGCAAGTATGCGGTCTACCTGGGTCTCCCCAGGCTACCAGATCCACATGCTTGTCTAAAAGCCTGACTGCGTGTAACTGCATTAACACATGATACTGCCTCATCCAAATCCTTCCCTATCAGGACATCTGCAGGATGGTAGTTCGGTACCCCTGTTGTCTCAAGACAACTTACTACTGGCATTTTGTCTCTCCCACTTACTGGCTCTCTCACCTTTTGTTCCCCAACTTGCCTCCATGGACATCTGCATGCCCCATGGCCCCACAGGTTGCATTCAAAACATTTAATCCTAGGTCCTGGATGTGTACCTGGACTAGTGGCTTCCCCTGCTACTGGCAGATTCTGTTGGGGCAGTCTGGGATGCCCACTATGGGTTCCTTTAGACCTATAAACAGCACTGGGGGTCTCTTTCCTGGGCAGGAATGCACCGCTTGCTACGTAAAGGTCTCCCTTCTTTCCCAACTCATCTGAAGTAAATTACTATCAGCTAACCAGATTCTCATGTCCTCAGGCAAAGTGCTAAGGGCTTGCTCTCCCACCAAAATGTCTGCCAGCCCTTCAAAAGTGGTGACCTGACATCCACCCACCCACCTATGAAAATAAGTGCTCAATTCAGCAACATATTCACACACACTTTCATCTGCCTTGCGTCTATGCTAATGAAACATTTTCCTATAAGTTTCAGGTGTTAGCTTAAAAAATTCTAACAAGCAATTTTTAACAACACTATAATCAAAGCATTTGCGATCAGCAAGTTTAGACAACAGTTACAGCTTTACCATGGAGTAAGGGGGTCAGGAACCATACCCAGAGCCTTTGGTCAACATCATACTGTTTACATACCCTCTCAAACATATGAATGAAACTATCAAAATTATCCCCCTTTAAATTGCGGAAGAAATTCACTGACCTTTTGTGCATCTGGGGTCCAGTTACTCTCTTCCCCATTACCTCCATGACTCTGGTGAAGAGTCAGCATCTCCTTTCCGTGCTGCCTCTGACGCTCCTTTTCCACAGCTTCTATTTCCAAACACCTGGTCTTCAACTCAATTCTCTTTAGCTCCAGATGGATTTTTAAGTCCCCTGCACAAAGGTTGAGCTGTCCATTCCCTGACTGTTGTACATCTCCACTGCCAGTCTGATTGTCACCCTGGTTGCTGTTTTCTGATGCAGCTGTGACCAAAGCTGCAATCTTGTCTGCCTTAGTCAGGTTTCCATGCACCAGTGCCCTAGCCTAGCATATCTCAGCCAGCTGGGCTCCTTGTCAGCTTAACGTACTTCTCTGCTGGCATGCTTGCCTGCTCTCCCTGACTAACTAAGCTAACAAAAGAAATAAAACAATTGTGATCTGAACTGAGTATTCACTGCATGGCTGCTTTAGAGTACAAAAACACCTTCAGTGATCTCTGTACACAAGCTACAGGAATTCACTATCCTCACCACTACAAGCCAATTAGTATTTGACAACCAATTAATATGTGATGTGGATATCGCACCACTGCCAATTAATATGTGATGCCTGTACACTGGCCCAGCAATTAAGGAGCCTCAATCCTCACCACTAACACCAGTGAGGGGCATTCCACATAGGGAAGGATAACAAATACACACACAGTAAAATACAATTTCCCTTAAAAGCACACAGAGATCACAGTCAGTCTGGGGCTGGTTTCTTCCTCTCTCTCCAGATCCCCAATAAGATTCCCCACCGGCACAGCTATAGGGTCCAGATCTCAGCCTAGTGGGCAAGATAAAACCTCCAGCACCCTCTCTGTCCAACCAGTGCTTCGTGTCCCTGACACACACACACACACACACACACACACACACACACACACACACACACACACACACACACACACACGTATTTTGAGACATGAGTTATATACAAACACAGATTCTCCAGTTGTGCCCCCTTACTGCCCAGTCTAAAAGGTAGTACTAGCTGCTACCACACACCAATATCAGCTACTAAAAAGGCCTTTAACAAATGGTGTCCAATTACTACTATGCAATATTATTATTCAAATGGTAAGTGTGACTGAACAGCACAGCTTATTGGAGTGACTTGGACAGTATCAGTATATACATGCAATGTACTTTAGTGCTTAAATTATCTCTACACAAAACAGCCACAGTTGAAAGGTTTAAAAATATTTAATAATAAATAATAAAAACAAGACAATACTTCTTACTATACAATGCTAGTCAAGAGTTCAGAGATCACAGAGTAATGCTTAAATAATACAGTAGAAAAGTTCTGACATCAATACAGAAAAAAAATCTAATCTTCCTATTTCCTAGCTATATCCAAGAGAAAATACAGCTCAAAAATAAACTTTCATATAGCGCATAGGCAGTGCTAGTGAGTTGGATGTTCTCAAGAGAAATGCTAAATGCCCTCTGATTCTCTCTCCTTAAATTGATAACACAGTGCTGTTTCACAATACGTCATTCTGAACAATTTTCGGGATTTCCCAGGCTAACAGAAACTCAGAGGTTAATAGCCCTTTTGATTTTGCAGCTGGTCAGGAAGCCAGGGCAATCAAAGAAATGACATATGTAAATTCTAGCCATTAACTCTGGCCTCAAAATAATAGGAAGAATTCCTTCATTTAGACATCTCGGCTCAGAGTTTTGACATCAAACAATTACAGAATACTGGACTTATCAGCTTTCCTACAGCAGAGTGCACTGTTACATTTTTGCAGTGCCACATCTAACAATATTTTCTTCCATTTAAGAGAACAAGCCTGTGGCTTATATTAATATTTACAAATGACAGAATTATTGACACATTCTATCTAGCTAGGCTGGCAGCCTTCATTTATCTCCACAGTAGCTATCTTATGTAAAGACCACCTAATACTTGAACTCCTTGACTCCATCCATCCCAGATATTACAAATGCTGAATTCTAGTTAAATTGACAACTAACTCCAGCAAATATCTTAACATTGTAGGTGGTTACATCCCACCAGACAACAACATTGCCACACTTGAAAACTTGCTACAATGGCGTTCCACAATTTTCCCTCAAGAGACCATCCTCATGGGGGACTTTAACATTGACTGGCTCCTCTATTCCTCTTCAACAACACACATTAACCCGTACGGCTTTGCCCAAGTCATCACATCCCCCACCAGAACTGATAAAACCTCATCATCAATCTATAACTGACTGGATTCTAATAAACTCTTCCCACCTATCATTCCACTCAGGCTGTCTCCCTGACAACCTGAGAGACCACAGCCCAATGTTTCTTCTAAGAGATCACAACCATCCAACACATCAAACTTCCTTCTGTACAATTAAGAACAAAAAAATTTCAATCCTAATAATTTTATCTCTGTCCTAAAAAATTGCTATTGGGAACATCTCAAACAACTGCCCTTACATGAGCAGTACTCCCCTTTAACAAAACCTTCCTTGATATACTCAACACCCAAGCACCACCTAGAAACAGAGTCAAATCCAATTACGCACCCTGGTTAACCAAAGAAACCAGATTCCTACAGTTCCATAAGAACAAACCAGTACTGTGAATCATTTCCATGAACTTTGAAATAAAGTTAAACTAATTAAAACTGACAAATCCTACTACCACAATATCCAAACTAAACATCACAATAATCCACAAAAGTACTGGGCTGCAGTTAATAGCTTATTGCAGCCAGGTAAAACTACTACTCCCACTCCAAAAACAGCTAACTATGAAAATGTGGCTACCCAATTCAATACTTACTTCACAGAATCCATTCAAACACTAGCCAACAACCAGGCTAGGTCCCAATTATACCCCCCTGAACCAAATCATAATATACTCCCCATAAAGCACCACCAGCCAATAAAAGTTTAATCCAGTCCCAAGTCATTACATCAAAAAACTAAAACCAACCACTTTAGCTGCTGATAATCTACCTGCAGAATACCTACAAATTGCAGCAGAAGCCATCTCTTACCCTATTAGCCACACTCATAAATAGAGCAATAACAGAAGCCTATGTCCCCACTAACTGTAAGATCTCTCACATTCTGCCACTACACAACAGTGGTACTTCTTGTGAACTATCGCCCCATTGTCATTCTTTCACTCCTATCTAAAATCCTTGAAAGAATAGTACACACTCAACTTATGCAATAGCTCTTCTCACAATCTCCTATGCCATACCTAGCATGGCTTTAGTCCTGCACATAGTACTACAACCACCCTACTGTCCTTTACAAACATAATTAACCAACACAGAAACAATTCCCAGTTTGTATCAGCAATATTCCTTGACCTGTCAAAGGCCTTTGACATGGTCAACCACAGCAAACTCATTAGTGTCCTTTCCTCCTTTAACCTCAGCTATACTGCTATTACCTAGTTTCAAAGCTACTTAGCAGACTGTCTACACGCTGTCTGTTGGCAACAATCCCTCTCACACCTCCTCCCAGTCACCTCAGGGGTCCCACAAGGCTCCATACCTGGACCCCTTCTATTCTCTCTCTCTTTACCAATCAGCTTCACTCCGCCACTTCCCATGCTACTGTCATTCAATACGCTTATGACTCCACGTTGATCTGCTCAGCCTCTTCCCTCAACAACCTTCAAACCATCACCCAAGACTCCTTCTTATCTGAAGAAACCTGGTTAACCAACTCCCAGCTTATACTAAATCCCAATAAAACAAATCTTCTGCTCTTCTATCCTTCTAGGAATACCTCTCCTTCTCTAACCTTCCACATCATCTCCAAAAACAAAACCATGATCACTCCAACTGCCCATACCAAACTGCTAGGGGTTGTAATTGACAATCTGAAATTCAATCTCCATATAGACCCAATCATCAAAAAAGTTTACAAGAAACATGGCCTCCTATATAGAAACAACCAATTTCTAACAAGTAGTACAAAAGTTACAATTGCTAGGACGCACCTTCTATCAACTCTCCTATACGCATGCCCAATCTTAACAAACCTCCACAAAACAGACCTTGCCAAACTTGAAGCTTGTTATAATTTGTCTTTCGGCTTTTCCCGGTTAGGGGTCGCCACAGCGGAACTCCGGTCCGCTAATGATTGGCAGTTGATTTTTACATACCTGCTTGCCAGGCCTGACGCACAACCTTCAACGATGGTACGCCCATTCACACATCTCCACACAGAAGACACTCTAGCTGAGAATCGAACCGGACAGCGTCTTACTCTGAGGTGACAACGCTACCGCAGCACCACCACCACGGATGAAGCTTGTTATAATAAAGTCTCCAAATTTGTCTCCAGCACATCTTACAAGTCGCATCATTGTTTATCCCTTAAGCAGCTGAACTGGCTTGAACTCTCTCAGCTCCTACACTTTAATCAACTAACCTTAGCTCATGAAATTATCCACCACCCTGAAAACACCCCAGCCCTCAAAGACATCATTCAACCCTACACTGCATCAAGATCTCTCCGCTCTAACAATGAACTCCTTCTACAAGTCACTAACGTAAAAAACTCAGTAGGTTTATCCCTGTTCTCCAACTATACTACCAAGCTTTAGGAACAGTCTTCCAAACTCAGTAGTAATCATTCCCGCAACAGCAAAATTTAAAAAGCTCCTAAAAACCCACCTTGCAAACTCCTGGCTATGTTCCTGCACCTCCCCAGGATAGGCAACTCCCCTGCCCCACTCTGCTCATCAACCTACCTTCTAACCCTCCTTGCTTGACTGTATACACCACATCAGTAAGAACTGAGCTGACTGCACATGACTCCTTGTAAAGAATTATGATGATAACTACAACTGCCAAACTAGATGGCTCTGCACATTTTAAATGTTGCCATTGTTTAATTTCAGTGACTTTGAATGTTTATTTTATTTATTTATTTATATTTGTTAACCGGGAGTGTCCGACTGGACGTAGGTCCATTTTCAGCGGAGGCTCGGGGAGAAAAGCTCCACAGTTCAAATAAACAGACAGTAGTTACACTGGATTACATAGCGATTAACAATTTACATAGCAGTTACATACAACATATTTACAGATGAACATAGTACATCAGTAGACAAGTAGAATCTTTATCTGTGAAGTACATAACAGACATTAACAAATGTTACAATAAGAAGTTCCTGCTGTATAATAAGTACTAGGCTTATGAGCATCTGAGCTTGCTATAATCAAGGTAGTTAGTGGAGTGGAAAGAAAGGTAGTGTTTGGATGGGGTGGGTGATATTAGAGTGGGAGTTGCAAGGGCATAGCCAGCATGTTTTTAGGTGCGCTTTTAGTAAAGTTTTGAAGTGGGTGCATGATGGTAAGGAGGTAATTGTGGGTGGGAAGGAGTTCCATAATTTGGCTATGGCGCAAGAGAATAGTACTTCACCAGCAAAGTTATTGGCTTTAGTGATCTGCAAGTGATTTTTGTTGCTGGATCTTAGTGGTCTGGTGGTGCGATAGGGTTGGAGTAGATTCTGGAAGGATGGGACATTTAGTGGATGGTTTACTAGTTTGTGGGTGAGGGAGAGTTGATACCATTGAAGGAGGTGAGGGAGTTCAAGCCAGCCCAGTTCAGCAAGTGAGAGACAGTGGTGACTACGGTAGGATGCCCCTGTAGCGAATTTGGCGATTTTGTTGTAGTAGGTCTCTAGCTTGTTTAGATCGCATTGCCTTACGTTGGTATATATTGGAGAGGCATAAAGTAGGGTGGAAATAAGGTGGGAATGTTACTAAAAATATTCTGAATGTGCTACATTTACAATATTGCTATGTTAATAAAAAGTTATGTACTCACCATAACATTCCATGTGAGTTGTTCCATCTCACCTTCATTCTTCACTGATGGGTTCGGAGCCGATCTATCGGCTCCAACACGGCCATTAGCAAAGCTCAAGGTTTACCAGTAGCTTGAGACCAAGCCCCTTATCCCATGATGTTCTGCTGGAATTACCTCAGATCTTGTTTGCTGCATGTACCATATCCCTGTGAGAGAACTACTCTCCAAAGAGAGAGAAGGATTGAATAACCAGGATAAGATCAGCCTCTAGGTCAACTATCAGCCAGGTGGGGGATGGAGGGAGGGACGTAAGAATGAAGGCGAGATGGAACAACTCACATGGAACATTATGGTGAGCACATAACTTCTTAATGTGAAGTTGTTCAATCTCGCCATTCATTCTTCACTGATGGGTAGCGTCCCTAGCACCCTGAATCTCGGGTGGCTCATGGGAGTACATTCTTCAGGACCACAGACCCAAAGGAAGCCCTGTCCCTGGAGGTCTTATCAACTTTGTAATGAGTGATAAAGGTATGAGGTTTAGACCAAGTGGCTTCAGCACAAATGTTATCAAAGGGTAATTTGGCTTGAAATGCAGAAGATGTAGAAACTGCTCTGGTAGAATGAGCTTTAATGTTGTGTAGTATGGGCATATTAGCAGCTGAATAAACAAAAGTGATACAATCAGATAGCCATTTCGAAAGCGTTTTAGCTACTGGTCTACCTTTTCTGGCTTCAGAGAAAGACACAGAGAGTTGGTCTGATTTTCTAACATCTTTTGTTCTTTCCAAATAATATCTGAGCTGTCTGTGAACGTCAAGTTTGTGCATGTACTCTAATTTGTTGGGATGGTAGGGAAGAAGACTGGCAACTCAATGACTTGGTTGATATTGGATTCAGAACAAACTTTGGGCAAAAAAGAGGGGTTTGTCCTAAGAGATACTCTATCAGCATGAAAAATAAAATAAGGAGTGCTGATAGATAAGGCTTGAAGTTCTGACACTCTGTGGGCAGAAGTAATAGCCACCAAAAATATGGTTTTCTATGATAAAAATTTGAGATCACAAGATGATGCTGGTTCAAATGGGGGAAGAATCATGCGAGACAGCATAAAGTTTAGATTCCAAGGAGAATAAGGAGTTTTCACTGGAGGCCTCATGTGGAAAGTCCCTTTGAGAAAGGCCTTGGACAACTTGTGGGACATTATGTTTAGCCCGTCCACTCCGAGATAAAAGTCAGATATAGCAGCCAACTGGACCCGAACTGTAGCAGATGCAGCTCCTTCATTAAAAATCACAGTCAAGAATTCTAAAATGGACAGCAAAGGGGCTTGATAAGGATCAATGTTCTGCTTAGAAGCCCATATAGAAAATCTCTTCACTTACTAAGATATAGTCTACTGGTGGACGGCTTATGAGACAAGAGGATCTGTCTTGTCTCATCAGACAGACTATGAAGCCTGGCTAGGATGGGAACTGGAGCAGCCGAGCTGTGAGCTTCAGCGACTGCAATGAGGGATGGAGGCCCCCCGGCGGATGTGTCAGAAGGTCTGGAAATGGATCCAGAATCCATGGATCCTCCAATAGATGATGATGATGATGATGAAGGAATGGGAACCAACTCTGCCAAGGCCAATGTAGGGCTATGAGGATGATAGTCCTTCTCAGCAACATTGCTTTCTGTAGAAGTCTGGGTATAAGAGGGATTGGAGGGAATGCATAGAGGAGACCCGGGGACCAATCGTGTACAAGTGCATCTCTTGGGGGTTGTCCCGGAGGGGGAATCAGGGCAAAGTAGCTTCTGCATTTCGTGTTGACCTGACTGGCAAAAAGATCGCAGCAAGGCTGGCCCCATTTGCGGAAAATCCTGTCCGCAATCTCTTGTTTGAGGGACCACTCGTGTGGCAACAGAACTGCCCTGCTCAGTTTGTCTGCTATCACGTTGGATCTCCCTGGGATGTGTGTTGCCAACAGAAAGCGCTGGGAGGAGACAGCCCACTGCCAAACTCTGAGGGCTTCTCAGCAAAGGGGGGGTAAGACTTGGTCCCGCCTTGCTTGTTCAAATACCAGACTACCGACATATTGTCTGTCTGAATTGCAATCGTCCCTAGAGGAAGAGAGTTCTGAAAGTACTGCAGTGCCAGAAGTACTGCTCTAATCTCCTGGACATTGATATGCAGGTGTGATTCTTGATCTGTCCATGTGCCTTGGGCAGTCATTCCCTGAAAATGCCCCCCACCCTATCAGGGAAGCGTCCGTGGTCACAGTGGCTATTGGAGGGGGTAGAACAAAGGGACGTCCTTTGGTTACATGAAGAGACGTCAACCACCACTGAAGATCTCTCTTGCAAGAGTTTGTAATCAAAATCATATGACTTGACTCACTGGAAGTTCCTGATAGGACCACTGGGTGAACAGCAGCCATTGAAGAATCTGCATATGCATCCTTGCTAATGTTATGGCCAAGATCACTGCAGCTATCAAACCTAATACTTTTAAGACTTCTGTGGCTGTTGCTCTGTCCTTTGACACTAGTGAGTTGACATGCTGGCGAAGGAGAAAAACCCTCTCGGTTGGTAGTCTTAGTGGTGGTTGAAGTGTCTAACTCTGCCCCTATAAAGACAATATGCTGCGATGGCGACAAGGCAGATTTTTCTGAGTTGAATGTAATGCTTAAGTGATGGCAGAGTGTCAGTGTATTCTCTTGCTTGAATAAGTTGATGCCTGGTGGTGGAGGTAAGGAGCCAATCGTCTAGGTACAGAAACACCTGGAATCCTAGACGCCTCAGATGAGCCGTGACCACTGCCATGCATTTGAACACTCTGGGGGCTGTAGTGAAACCAAAGGGCAGGGCTCAAAACTGATAAGGATGGACTCCCAGCCGGAAAAGTAAATGATCTCTGGATGGCCTGGCCATTTTTATGTGGTACTACGCATCCTTGAGATCTATCGAGCACATCCAATTGTCTTTCCCTAAAAAGGGAATTATTGACTGAAGCGTGACCATCCAGAACTTCTCTTTCTTTACAAATTGGTTGAGTCTGTTGAGGTCCAAAATAGGTCTCCAGTCCCCTGTCTTCTTTGGAATCAAAAATAATCTTGAGCAAGTTCCCAGACCCTATTTGGTCTGCTGAGACTGGCTGGATGACTCTTTTTCTAGCAACTTGCAGACCTTTATAGTTGCTTGCTCCCTGTAACTGGGTGGAACGTCCAGGATTCTCCTTGGGGGCATGGGTTGGGTGAAGAATGGTATGAAATACCCTCTGAAAATAATGCTTTGTACCCAACTGTTGTTTGTTGCATCTTGCCAGGCATCTGGGTATAAAGTCAAGCGACCCCCGACTGCCTCCAGAACACGACAGTCGGATCTCCCTTCAGGAGCACTGACAGGGTTGATCACAGAAGTGATCCCTGTCATCCTGGTGTTGCGGACCCCCTCTGCCATGACAGCGGCATCTTCCATTGTCACCCACTCCTCTGCCCCTAGAGGAGGTTGACCACGTGTGTCCTGAAAGGCTCCTTGGGCTTTTCGGAACCACATTTTCCCTCCCTGTTGGCCTTTGGGGTAAGGCCGAGGGAGAAACGGACTCCGACAGCAGACAGATACTTTCACTTCTGCTCACACCTGGTGAGAGTTTCCTTCATTTTGGGCCCAAAGAGAGATGAGCCATCAAATGGGGTGTTGACAAATAAAGACTTAAAGGGCTCCGCGAAGGAACACAAGCGCATCCAGGAATGTCATCTTAGTGAAACTCCTGTACTCGCTGCTCTACCCGTCCCATCAGCTGCATAGGCTATGCATCATATGCATTGACAAGTTCACGATGGAGTTTAGGGTAGCGAGTTGGCGACAACTTTGTCAGAAGCCCCTGCAGCTACAGTACCCTGAAACATGTCTCCCAACTCCTTAAGGAGATCTCTTTGCAGTCTGGTGAAGTGGGTCAAATAGTTCAGGAATCGGAGTGTAAAAGTCGCTGAACTAAACATGCGATTCCCATATCGATCCATGATCCTGGACTTTCTGTTAGGAGGATGGATCATTGAGGAAGTCTCAGACATTTCCTTTCTTGGTGGCCGCCGCCGCCACCACCATGGCATCAACAGGGACTCCCTTGGACAAAAAATCTTCATCTACAGGGACAGAAATGAACTTGTTGGGCCTCCGAGGCACAGGCTCCATGGACTCCGGTGACTCCCACGCCCTAGGAGAGACCAGCTGCATGAGCTCATCGAAGGGAGGAGACACCCAAGAGGTGGAAGGTTGAGACCCGAAAGCCCTGAGTAGAGCATCTGGATTGCCAATCACCACTCTGCCTAAGGATCTCGAGTATCTCCACAAAGGAGATATCCTCAGAGGGAGATTGGGAGGACCCTTCTAACTCATCCAAGTCAGTATCAGATGTCAAAGACTCCTGTGGGGAGTCCAAGTGTCTCCTCTTACACAATCTCTTCCTCGGGGCTTCCTCAGTGGGAGCCTCTGGGGAGGTCTTGGAAGAGCAAGGTGCACCTTGTGGGGCTACCTGAGGCTCAGGGTCTCTACGCTTGGCCTAGACGATGGAGGCAGAAGCAGACACAGGCACTTTGGGGGAAGAAGAGGCTAAACCTGGTGTAGAGGATGTCTTTGGCGACAAGGCTCTCCTCATAGCTTCAAAAGCATCAAGGCTCTGATGAGGAGTAGTCGATGGATCCAAGGAAACTGCCATCCCCTCCTGTACCGAGGCCGTGAGCTCTGAGCTGGAGGAAGGAGCTGACCTAATCCGAGCAGAGGCCCCAAGAGTAAGAGTCGGCACTGACAAGTCGGTGCGACTATCCTCCCCGGACCCGACAGGAGAGTGTTGGCCCCTAGAGACCCCGGTCGGCGCTGAGGACGTCAGAGTAGATGGAACCGATGACAACGGAGCAGGTCTCAGCTCCAAAGGCTCCACGAACAGCAGGTCAGCCCCCTCCAGCTCCAAAGATCCGGTACAGCTCGGAGGAGGACCAGTCAAATCCGGGATGGTGGTTTTCAGTTCCAATGCTGGGGTTGGAGCCGACAACAATTTGGCAAGGCCTGGTGACCGTAAGAGCTTCTGCACCAATCTGTCCATATCCAAAGCAGAGAGGCGAGCAGAAGATCTAGAGGAGTGCACTAAAGGTGCCGATTGGAGGAGTGGAGATACAGGTCTCTCGGAGACTGACTCCAAGACAGTGGGCCAGCTCCGAAAAGAAGAGATACTCTGCTCCAATAGCTGTGGAGCCGAAGTCCCGGAATCCTCCACTTTCTTAGACTTTTTAGATGCCTTGGAATCAGTAGATGATTTTGATTTAGAGGACTTGCTGGCCCCATCCTGGTCAGACAAAGCTTCAGTAAAAGGATGCTTCTGCAAACCTCGATCCACAAGCTTCCTTTTCCTCTCTAAAAGAACCCTTGAAGAAAAGGAATGGCAAATGCTACAGGACTCCTGCAAGTGCACCACACCCAAATAATACACACACTGAACATGCCCATCAGTGAGAGACAGCTTTTGCCCACAGTCAGGACATTTTTTGAATCCAGAATTTGGGTGCTTGTCTTTTTCCTCAGACATATTAAGCAAAATACAGACTAAACATTCTACAACAACCTAGAAGAAAAATCTATCCTAGGGTCAAGATAACACCACTAATAAACCAACACCGTTTAACAAATGGCCGAGAAAAATGTCCAACAGTATAATACAGCCTAAAAGTTAAAGCTATCCTTAGGCTCAACTGTAATACAAAACGCACACTAATAATGGCCTGGGAAAAGAAGGCCAACTCTACTAAATGTGTAAAGTACAGTTGTGTACACTTACCATAAATGTAGATGTTCGAGTGTATTCACTGTTGCAGTCATTACATTTGGGTAATCCTGCTGGCAGGTTGCCCTCAGCCGGCCTGAATTCCAAAGTCTTGGGTCCTGCATCGGCCGTTGTCGCCCCTTCCCTGACGTCAGGCCATCAGGGGTATAAAAGAAGCAGCCGACGCCATTTTCTTTAGTTTTTCTTGCCCCAGATGTCAGGTGCCCCCCAAAAGGGTAGCCACAATTTATAAACGTATAATTACATGCACCAATATAAAATTTACCTTCACTACAAGCAAATATACCACATAGGTTGTATAAATCAGAGAAGGAAAGATAGGTTCCATCAGAAGAAAAGGGGGATGGTGGGTGGGTAACCTGGACTGCAACAGTGAATACACTCAAACATCTACATTTATGGTAAGTGTACACAACTGTACTATGTTCTTCGTGTTTCATTGTTGCAGTCATTACATTTGGGTACATTCCCAAAGCTAAGGTTGGGAGGCTGGAGCTAAACAGCATTAGGAGCGGCTATGAGGCCCTGCAGAACTGCAGTGGCAAAGCCTGTCCTGGATTTAGAGTAGAATGGCAGATGATAGTGCTTTGTAAAGGTGTGCACTGAACTCCAAGTAGCAGCCTCTAAAATGTCCTTGGTAGTTACTCCCCTGAGAAAGGCTGCTGAAGTGGCTGCAGCTCTGGTTGAGTGTGGCCTAATGCCCTTAGGTACTGGTTTGCCATGGTGTACATAGCAGAAACGAATGCAGTGGCCTATCCACTTTGAAATAGTCTGCATAGCCTTTCCTTGTGATCCTGCAGCATATGTCACTAGTAATTGCTCTGCCTTTCTGAAAACTTTGGTTCTGTCCAAGCAGAATCTAAGTTCTCTGTGTACATCCAAAGAAAGCAGAATTCTCTCCCCCTTGTTCTGTGGATATGGATAAAAGGTTGGCAAGTGAATAGTTTGGTTGAGAGCCACACTGGACACCACCTTAGGCATAAATGTTGGGTTTGTTCTCAGAGAGACCCTTTCTGGATAAAAAATGATAAAAGGTTCCACAGCCATGAGTGCCTGTAGCTCTGAAACTCGTCTTGCAGAAGTTATTGCTAGGAGCAGAGCTCCTTTTCCAAGATAAAAACTTTATATTAGCATAGCAGCTGGCTCGAAAGGAGGCAGGGTGAGTTTTTCCAAGATATATTTGAGGTCCCATGCAGGCATTGGTGATCTCCTTGGAGGTCTTACATTTTTGGCTCCTCTGAGGTACTGCTTTAATAAGGGATGAGAAAAGATTGGTGGCTCTACATTGTAATGAGCCGAAAAAGCAGAGGCATGAATTTTAATAGATGAAAAAGATAGACCTTTGTCCAGCATCTCAGTTAAGTATTGCAAAATCTGACGAATATTTGGCACAGCTTTATCAGTTCCTTGTGCCTGGTTCCAAGCACAGAATCTCTTCCATTTTCCAGCATAAGATTTTCTAGTGCTAGGCCTTCTGGCTTCCAAAATGACATCCATCACAGCTTTACTGAGAGGTGTGCTTTGTATGACTACATTATTCGCCATGCTGTCAAGTTTAAAGTTCTGAGTTGGCTGTGCAGGATCTAACTGTTTTGTTGGGACAGTAGAGGAGGTATTTGAGGTAAGGTCCAAGCTGGGCATAGAGACAAGCTCCTCAGTATTGGATACCAGTACTGGTGGGGCCAGTCTGGGGCAATGAGTATCATCTTTGGGTTCTCCTGTCTGACCTTTAGGAGTACCTTGGTGAGGAGAGGCAGAGGGGAAAATGCATATACTGATAGGTTTTTCCACCTGAAAGATAGGGCGTCCACTTTCCATGCTTGTCTCTGATAAATCCTTGTGCAGAATCTCTTTAGTTGGTAGTTGAGAGGGGAGGCAAATAGATCTACGTCCGGACATCCCCATTTCTTTGTTATCACGCAGAAAACTTGTGGATCCAGGTGCCACTCGTGGGGATCCATGAGGTTTCTGCTTAGTTCGTCTGCCAGAGCATTTTTCCTTCCTGGCAGGAATTGTGCCTGCAGATGTACTTGGTAAATCAATGCTGTGTCCCACAAAGTCATGGCTAGTCTGCAAAGGGGGTAAGAATGTGTGCGTCCCTGCTTGTTTATATACCACATGATCGTGGTGTTGTCTGTCTTTATCAGTAGTTGCCCTGGATGAAGTATGTCCTTGAAGGCTGTCAGAGCATTTTGAACTGCTAGCATCTCTTTTTGATTGATATGCAGATGCATTTGGTTTGAGGTCCATGTGTCCTGAATGCATCTTCCTGCCATGTGCCCCCCCCCCCCGGCATAATCTGATGCAAACATTGTTAGTGTCTGCCTGGCTGGGGTAATGTGAATGGCTGTCCCTTGTTTTGGTGACAAGCCTTTGCCCACCATCGAAACTCCTGTTGCAGGCAGGGAATGAAAGTAATCATAGTTTCCAGGCTGTGGCAACGTTGAGTCCAAACACTTTTTAAGTACCACTGAAGTTTCCTCATATGCAGTCTTGCATATGGAATTAGTAGGATGCAGGATGCCATGAAGCCCAAAGCCTGCAGAATTTTTCTTGCAGATAACTAGGCCTTTGTTGCCAACATTTTGAAATAGGTAGTCAGTTGCCTTTGTTTGTCTGGCATGAGAAAAGCCATCTGGGCTGTTTTAGTTAAGCTTGCACCCAGGAATATTATCTCTTGAGAGGGTACTAGTTTTGAATTGTTTTCATTGACTGTATACCCTAGGCATGTCAGAAGTCTTTTCACAAATGCCAGATGCTGTAGAAGAATGTCCCTGTTCTCTGCTTGAATTAGACAGTCGTCCAAGTAAGGATATATTTGTATTACTCTTTGTCTACAGAATGCAATTACTGGTACCAGGCACTTTGTAAAGACCCTAGGCGCAGTAGATAAGCCAAAGGGCAGTGCAGAGAATTGGTAATGCATTGAGCCAGCCTTGAATCTGAGGTATCTTCTGCATATTTGCCTGATTGGGACATGCAAGTATGCTTCTTTTAGGTCTAAAGTCACAAGCCAAGCGTTCTTGCCCAGCATGGGCAGAAGCTGCTGCAAAGTCAACATCTTAAATCTTGGTATATCCAGGAATGTGTTCAAAATAGATAGGTCCAATATTGGCCTCCAGGCCTTGTCCTTTCTGGGTACCAAGAACAGTCGAGTAAAATCCTTGTCCCTGCTCTTGCTCTGGTACTTGTTGAATGGCCCCCATGTCCATGAGGGATGGGACTTGTTTTTGTGCCTCTGCCCATTGATGTTTTGGAAAATCTGGCCGGCCATTTGCCTTTGGCAGGGTATGGAAATGGAACTTATAGCTTTGTGACACGATATTTAAGACCCACTTGTTCTGGGTTATAATGTGACAATTTTGAGAAAAAAAGTGCTAATTTTCCCCCTAAGGGTGCTGCCAGGTGATAAGTGATTGGCGCAGGCAGGGGGAAGTCATTGGGACTGTTTCCTGTATGGTTGTGATTTGTCTTCTCCAACTTTGGAGGTAGAAGCCCCCCAATTGCTTTGGGCGGTATGAACCTTGCGCCTGGGATCTTCCTCTAGGGTGTCTGCATCTGCCCCTTTGAGGTCTGTCTGACACAGGAAAGGACCAATTCTTTGTTGGCCAGTGTCTACTAAACCTAGATGGCTGTACTTGTAAAAAATCTTTGACTGTTTGCATAGAGTTAGCTTTGTCCTCCGTTTTCTTTAACACCTCTTCTGCCTTAACACCAAAGTATCATGCTGTAAAGGTGCATCTAATCATTTAACATGGTCAGGCAGATTTTGTTGCTTTAACCAAACATGCCTCCTAATTACAGAACCTGTGACTGCGGCTCTGCAGGAGGCCTCTAAAGAATCAAAACCACATTGCAAAGTATGCTTTCCAACTTGTTCAGTTGCATGCAATAAATCCTGCATTTCCTTGTTTTCTGCACATTCAGAGTTTAACATTTTCTATTTAAGCAATGCCATGACATGATGCTGATATTTAAGCATATGAAACTGACAGTTTAAGGCCGGTATAGCCAAGGTAAACCTTTTTTCCCCCATCTATCCAGTGCCCTAGAATCTCTGTCAGAGGGGGTAGGGGTTTTTGCAGCGGAAGCCTTAACTCATTTGGGACCCTGAGAAATAGCTTCTGGGTCTGCAGCAGGGTTTTTAAAAAGGAATTTATGAGAGTCAGGAACCCTGTAATATCTGTCAGGCTTAACAGGCGCTGGAGGTAAGGACTCAGGGGTAAGACTAGACTCTGAAAACACATCTACAATGTCTAACACAGGTGGGATGGCTAGTGGCTTGTGTTGAGGAAGTAAAAGGAAATCCCTGAGCCTCTTTTTAGATTCTGAAAAATCTTGGCTCTCCCAGTGGAAATGCTTCCCTAATGGTATGTAAGGTTTCCCCAAAAGAATAGTCCTCTGGAGGGGAAACTGAAGGAATAGATTCTTCAGCATCAGATTCCTCATGGGGGGAAAAAATAATCCTGATCAGAAGAATCAGAAGAAATGGAAACCTGATCTGAAGATTCATAGTCAGTCTCTTGCCCAGGCCTCTTTTCAGGAGGGGGATGGAAACCCCTGATCAAGGTAATCAAGTCTTCAGCCATTTTGAGCATCTGTTTTTTGGGCATAGAGGCCTGACCACGTGGCTCTTGAGTTTGTTTCTTTGCTTTGGAAGGTGCTTTAGTCTTTGCCTTTGAAGCTGTAGTTGGTCTGATGTAAAAATGTTTAGGTCTGAATACACCCTCAGAAGCTGGTGCCTGCTCAGCGGCTCCGGACCCATCTGAAGGGATAATATCCGAAAGCTCCAATACCTTGAGTTTCCAGCGGCATGGCCGGCTCCACGTGGGAGTCGGTAGCGGCCTGCGACTCTAAAGTAGCAGGCGTCAGGGGCTGTGAAAGCACCTCACTGGGGACCGGCGACTGGCTTTGGAGAAGCTTTGTCATCTGTTTTGGGCCTCGGTTGTCTCTCTTCTTTTCTTTGCATTTTTTTGTGAATTCTGGTAGTCAGATGACTATCTGACGACATTTCTGGATAATTAAACAGGCGTCCAAAATAGTTTAAAGCAAAATCATACCAACGCTTAATAGTGCATTGGTTAAATCTAGCACAAAACAGACAACCATAAATGTTGTGATCAGCGCCTAGGCAAGGAATACAGTAAGAATGAAAATCCTTATGAGGCATTTGCTTCCCACAAGAAATACAATTATTAACTTTTTCTGACATCGGTCTGGAGCAAGAAAAAAATTTCCCCAACGGGGTACATAGCTTTACTGAAGACTTTGGATCTGAAACTCTAACACGAAAATCTCAGGAGTCGGCCGACCGGCACTTGCTAACTGCTTCTGCTTCAGGCACCATGCGGCAAGAAAGACTAAAGAAAATGGCATCGGCTGCTTCTTTTATACCCCTGACGGCCTGACGTCAGGAAAGGGACGACAGCGGCCGACACAGGACCCAAGACTTTGGAATTCAGGCTGGCTGAGGGCAACCTGCCAGCAGGATTACCCAAATATAATGACTGCAACAGTGAAACACGAAGAACATCAGCACACTATCTACACTATGAACACTATAGTAATATAATGAAACACACACACTGAAAAAATAGGCCTAACACGAGGCCTCTACAAATATGACAAACTATGAAGCACCAAGGGAATAAGTCTGAAGAGGCAACTACAGGAGGTATATATATATAAGTAATTATCTCTAAGATATAAAGAAGTTTTTGAAAAAGACTTGCAAAAAGCGATTTTGTGTTAAAAAAGGCTCGAGTGAACTGGAACCCCTGAGATCCGTGCCAAGGCAAACTAGATCTGAGGTAATTCCAGCAGTGCATCATGGGATAAGGGGCTTGTTCTCGAGCTACTGGTAAACCTTGCACTTTGCTAATGGCCGTGTCGGAGCCAATGGATCGGCTCCAAACCCATCAGTGAAGAATGAATGTTGAGATTGAACAACTTCACATCTACTGTTTTATTTTTAGAATGTACTTTATTACTACCTTCTTGTTACTATACTACATTATGACTTGGAGATTTTCTCCCTGGGCCTGCACTGAAAAATGACAACTGTCCAGTTGGACTTTCCCAGTAAACTAATGTAAAATATATACATTCATACATACACACACAAATAAATAAATAATCAATCAACCAAGTTAAAACAATTCATTAATATAGTCAAGAATTAAAAACAAATAAAACAAAACAGACTATATACTAATCAAGCCATACATCAAAAGTATTAAAAACATTGTTTGTTAAAAAATGTTTTAATTGGCAACCAGTACACTAAAAAAAAGTAAAATAAATTCCCAACAACTAACCTAATCAGAATGTGTTTAACACAACACTCCATCTAGTGGCTAAAAAATATATTACCTAAAATATCACCCAAAAATAAGCATGAAATGCCTAAGACTGGGTAAAAGAATAAATAAAGTAGAACAAGTATAAATATGTATATATATAAAATACTCTTAAAACCTAAAGAACAATTTCAGTTAATGTTACACAGGTGCACTGGGAAAAAAATATATAAAAATAACCCAGAATAGTCTTATAATCTAGCTGCCCTTAGTTTAAACATGGGGCTATAGAAACATTCTCATTAAGTCCTGGATATTTGTTTGCCTCAAGAACTAATTGCCAATATAGCTCTTTGAATTCAGTAGTGGCTTCCCAGAGTCCCCCTAACATAAACTGTAATCTCTTCCACAACAAAAAATGAGCATAGCTTCCCCTACAGTGCAAAGTGTGCTTAAACAATGCATTCCTATCATTTGTGGGGTTTTTTGTCATAGTAGTGTTCATACAGCCTAGTTTCAATTTAATCTCAGTTTTCCCAATGTAAAATGTCTCACATTTGTCACACGGGGAAAGGTATACTACCCCAAAACTATCATAATTGGAAAAACGTTTCCCTTTAATGCACTTTTCATTTCTTGTTGGAATAAGTATATTAAAGGAAAAGAATGGAAGACGTGAATTCAGTACTAGGAGTTGGGAGTGAATTTATATATTCCCCAAGATACAAAAAAACTGGGCTAGGCTAGACAGAACCTACATTTCCCAGGAACATATGCATTTAATTCAAGGTTTTAATACACACCCAATAACTATTTCAGATCATGCACCAATAACAACTAAAATAAAACACGGTAATGAAATAAAAATGTGACACGGGCCCTTAGATGGATATGGATGATTAGATAGAAGCAGTTAAAATGTTTTTAGTCCCTTTAGTCTTATACACAGCTGAGGCATATTTTTATCAACCACAGAGAACTTGTGGTTAGCAATTAATAAAGAGTTGAAGGATTTTACCTGGAAGGGGAAGACTGCAAGAGTCAAGTGGGATAAGTTGATTCTTCTAATGCAACAAGGAGAACTGGGATTACCTTATTTGAAGTGGTATTTCAGTGCTACACAGTTAAGGCTCCTATACATAGCACAACAGAAACGTATAATTTAAAATAGAAAGGGATGATAATGAAACAAGGGGAAGCTCAAGAAACAAGGACAGACTGGGATTCTGGATGCAGACCTTTAAGAGAATAACAATAATCAAACAGAATATTATATTCATAAAGTAGAAGAAAGTATTCTAAGAACTAAGCCAACACAGAAATTGAGAAAGGAGATTCTGCCGATAGGAATGACTGCAATTAAGGATAAAGACAGTAGGCAAGAGGGGACCGGAGAAAAATGGCAAAGGAACCAAGGCACTGAGAGCAAAAAACTAGATCAGGAAAGCTAACAGAATGGGAAGATGCCAAGAATTTATTTGGGCTGCAGATCAGAAAGTCCCTTCCCTATCAAGGATTGATGTCAAGAGTACAGGGAAAGAGAAAGGAATAGGGGGGTCCTAAACAAAAGGCCAGCACTGGTAGAGTTTTTAGTAGAATCTAGAACAGAAACTCTCATTAAAAAGGAATAAGTAGAAGAGCATATAAAACATTGCATGATAACTATAACAGCCAGAGAGGGCAAGAAAGGATTGGGAAGAGAGATTGGATAAGCAATTCACAAAGAAACAATGGCAGGATATATGTACGTCTCCCAAATATGCAACAAAATCTAGAAGAACTAGGATTTTTGCTTGGAAATATTTACATAGATATTTTTATACCCCAAGTAGACTCCAGAGAACTTTTCCTCAGGTAGACAACAAATGTTGGAGGTATGACAGGGAAGAAAGTGGAAATTAGGAAAAAGAAGTTATGTACCTACCATAACGTTCCATGTTAGTTGTCTTCTTCTCGCCTTCTTTCTTGCTGGTTGGGTTCGGAGCCGATCCTCTGCTCCGACTCGGCCATCTTCAAAAGCTCGAGAGCTGCTTACTGGCTCGAGGCCCCCCTATATCCCATGATGCCTGGCGCTAGATACCCAGATCTCATTTGCCGCTTCTGCTGCGAGGTTGTTCTACCGGCTCGGGTCGTATAAAACGTTATTATTATTGTATTTTTCTTTTTAAAACTGCTAGTTTTAGTGTAGATTTAGTCGTTAGATTAGCTACTTTTATTTTAGATTCAATTGCTTCTCCCAAGAAACTCGTTTAAGTTAGATTCCCCTCCCCCCTTCTCTCCCTTTCCTTACCTCAGAAAGGTTTTCCGTTTAAGTTAGAGTATAACCTTTTTCTCTCCATCTCCTCTAACAAAAAAAAAAAAAATCCTTTATTATCACTGTTAGTTAAATATAGTTTTTTTGTTTGTAGTAGTACTTGCAGTTTGGTTGTAGTAACTGTAGTGTGTTATTGTTAGTGCCTAGTTACTTTAACCTTTTGTGTGTGTGTTTCTTGTCCTTGGCTTTCCCTCTAGGATGTCCAAGGATCCTAAGCCGTCCGGATTCAAGAAGTGTGACTCATGCTGTCAGAAGATGTCTCTGACAGATGGTCACACTTCTTGTGTTTCTTGTCTGGGCGCCGTGCACCTGCAGGACTCTTGCTCGATATGCCATGCTTTCAGTCCAAGAGTCCTGCAGGAGCGCAAAAACAAATTGATCCTGAGGGGTTTGCTTAAACCCCAAGATTCACTGGCGAAGGCTCAGCCCGTGAAATCTTCCAGGCCACCTAAACCTTCAGTTCCCAGTTTGGAGCTGTCGTTGGGTGAAGCCACACAATCTATCTCGGCTCCAGCTGGAACCGATGTTCCTCCCTCCCATTCGGCTCCGGCAAGTTCTTTGGAGCCCTCTGAGAGTCGGAAAAGATGCAGGTCTCCTTCTCTGGAGTTGATACGTTCGGCTCCGAAGTCGCCTCCGCTCCAGTCGGAGCGTAGTCATCGCTCATCCCACTCTTCTCGGTCCTCTAGACTTTCGGACCATGACTTGAAAAGAGTGGTCAGTAGGCTGTTAAAATCGCAGGCCCTAGCCAAAATGTTGTCCAGCCTCCCTCATCAGGTGTCGGCTTCATCCACAGCTGTAGATATTCCTCCTCTGACTCATCCTATGAGCTCGGAGCCGGAGTTCGAGTCATGGAACCGTTGGCTCCGATACCCTCTCCTTCGGTTCCGTCGTCAGCTCCGATCCCTTCCATGGTACCTTCCCTGGAGGGATCTGGGCGCAGAGACTCCCTCATGGGCTCCGAGGGGGCGAGTGGCATTGGACCCTTGTCCGACCCCGCTCTCCCCCTCGGCGCTTCGGCTCAGGTCAGGCCAACCAGCAAGAATGAAGGTGAGATAGACAACTTAACATCATATTTTCTCAGACTGTGTTGAGTTGGCAGACTTTAAGGATTCCCTGTGGGATGCACCGTCGGAGATGCTGGGTGGGCAGATTGATGTGACAAGGTCAAGGACAACTACAAAGCATTCTTTAGCTATGTCCATAAACTCGAAAGCAAAACACAATTGTGTGCAGAGCTCATTGTGAATGAAGCCACCTATACTGAACCTGTAGCTATAGCAAACCTCCTGGCTGATAAATTCAGCTCCAAATTTACCCCCTCTCTCCCCCTCAACCTAAACCCAACCTGCAAATTAGGAGCTATCATTGAATCTCACAATGGCACAAATGTTCTCCAGGAGGGGCTGACACAGACAAACAACTGGTGTCAGAGCCATGGACTAAAACTAAATGCCAAGAAATGCATAATAGTATCTTTTGGGAAGTCATCCATCCATGGTAACTATCATATTGAAAACACAACCCTTACAGTTGAAGCCTTTGACCTTCACATGTCTGCAGTGGTGAGGAAAATCATTCTATGTCGCACAACTTATAAACAAAGGTATGACATTCTAAGTCCAAGGAAGTCACTGTTCTACTGTATTCAGCATTCATCAGACCTATCGTTGAGTACAATGCCCCCTTTGTTATGTACCTAACTAGGCATATCCAACAATTGGAACACCCACAGAGGTTCCTCACTAAAAGAATACAGGGCATAAGTAAAATGTCCTATGCAGACCACCTCAAGGCACTATCCTGTATTCTGTCTCCTACAGTCTTTTGAGGGGAGCTCTATGTCTGACATACAGGGCATTGTCAGACCCTACTCTAATGGACACCTGCATATCCACAAAACAAACAGCATCAGAATTACCTGTTCTCAAGACTTAAACCTTGTCTGTGATATAAACAGGACCTGCTGGAGAGATAGGTATGTATC
This sequence comes from Protopterus annectens, assembly GCF_019279795.1. NCBI lineage: Eukaryota > Metazoa > Chordata > Ceratodontiformes > Protopteridae > Protopterus > Protopterus annectens. The sequence goes on from NC_056728.1 coordinate 779,615,723, forward strand.
CCACAGACTACTCTGTCTATGGAATAGGCTCCCCATCCATGTGAAGCAGAGTTCCTCCCTAACCCAATGCTCACAAGATCTAATAAAAGCATCTATGAAAGGGTGCATTTTAGGTATAAAAGCCTTTTTTTTTTAAAAGGAAACACCTTCGACTAATAAGGAAATATAATCTTTAAGGTTACATCCCTTGCAAATAACTTAAAATCTGATAATACAGCTGTAACATTAGAGGGAGTCACTAGAATAAAAGGCAAACCTTTTTTCAACACAGCTAGCTGATCAGAGGTTAAAGAAACTTTAAGAAATACTGAACATTAAATTGCTGGTATTTTGTTTCACATCACAGCTCGTATTCCTCTGTGGTGAAACTTGTGTTTGTATACCCCCCCCAACTCAAGGAACCCCCCCTTCCTGAAAGTTTCTTCCATTCATACAGTTTCTGGTATTGAAAAACACAAAGGGGATAGTGTGGGGAGTTGAGCCTCAGCAAAATTAGCAGTATTCAACACTGTGTGCTGTTACAACTGTTGGTACTTCTGTGCATTCAGCTGGTGAAGCAGTTTGTTCACAAGCAGTATCACTACCAGCCCCGGTAAGATTCCTTGGCCATGAAAAAATATATCTTTTGCTTAAGTCCAACATATCACACTAACTTTTTCCACTTTACACACTGCAATTTAGCCTCATCAGCCACAAAATTGTTTAAAACTTCATTGAGACTCAATCTATGACTCTTGGACACACATTTAGTTGTCAGCATGTGTTGCAAGGTGTTAATTTAATTTAACAAGGAGGCTTCAGTTGATATGAAAAAATCTATTAACACTCTCGTGTAATCAAACCCCAGACCTAAGTTAAGAGATTGCCAGCATTTTAACAATTCAGGGAACTTATTCCCATAAGTACACATTTCGAGTATACAAAAATCTTTCGGTATCACTTCAAAATGCAGAAAAGCCTCAAAATGTAATCATTGTCACTGCAACCTTTTAAATTTATGAAGTTTATTCTCAAAGTCCCACACCTCTTTCAGTGCAAGGAATATATAATCTTGGTATACACCGATTTTTATATATCATTTGATAAACGTGAAACATTTTTCTTGTTTTCCTGTCCAACTGATCCAATACCTTTTGGGGCCAGTCAATCACCCCAAAACTGTAAGTTAGAGCTGGAAGAGCAAATTGGTTTATAGCTTGAACTTTGTTCCTAGATGTCAGAGCTTTTTCAGTATTGACTTTAGTCTTCTAAAATATTCCTGAGTTTTGTTCACATTTGTTCATGTTTTATTGTAGATCCTTCATCAATTCCCAAATATGTATACACTCCCTCCTGCTCAAGTTCCTTTATATCACATTCCTGTCCCAGACTGATTTTCTTTGTGCTGTAGCTTTCCTACTTTAAATGCTGCTTCTGCACATTTATCAAGACCAAAGGACATTCTTATATCATCTGCGAAAGTTTTGACTACCTGCGGTTGTGCTTTCAGCTCCTCATCTGATGAACTACATAGTTTTAAATCATCCACAAGAAGATGATGAGAAGTCTTTTCACTTTGTTGTTTTCTGTGAGCCAAACTGTAACCATGACCTAAATATGTTAAGTAGAGATCTTAATGGGTCAAGGGCAAGTGACAGACATTCTCGAATAACTGTCTCTGAATTGCTATCCCTTGGATAATTTGTCTTTTATTGTGGGTTAATTGCAAAGTGGTTTGCCACTGTTTCATGGTCAATGTAATGTAAATGATTGGTATAGGGTGCATTTTGTCATCTGCAAGCACTCCTTTATCCATGAATGTGGGATACTGTCAAATGCTTTTTTTGTAATTAAGCTATGCCACACTTAGATTCTTCCCATTTTTACAATGCTAGTTCATGACTTTAACAATATATCTTGCGTTCCATACGACTTTCTTTTGTTATTTTGTTCTATTGCCATGATAAGAGTTTTCTTCTAAATAACTATAAACTCTGTCGGCATCAAGTCCAGTGTATAGTTTATACAATATCAGAAGTCAAGTTATTGGTCAATAGTTTTAGGATAGCTTGCGGGTTTAGGAACAAGCATAATTTTTCCTGTAGGTCAGTGTCTGTTCAGGATGGTCATACAAGTAATTCTTACTCATGGATAAATCTTTGGGTAAAGATGTTAACAGTTTTAGCCAGAAATTAGGTACTCCATCTGGGCCTGGGGGGTTCCCATTTAGGAGCTTTTCTTAATTGTGCTAATTTTCCTCTGGCTGTTACTTTATCCCATTTCATATTTTATACAATTAAACTTCTACATAGTGGTTTTATTTATTTATTTTTTTTAATTTTTCTATCCATTCAGCATCTTTGTTATGCTCCATAGGGTCTTAACTGATACTTCTTCAAAATGTGACTATTTCTTTTTTTTTGGTGGTGTTTCTAGTCCATTTGTTTCCCATTTTTTATATCATCAATGAGTTGCATATTTTGCTCTTTTCCTTAATATGTATCTGCATAGCTTCTAAATTGCTCTGCCTGCGCTGATATCTTTAGTAGTTTCTTATTTGCGATAGTGCATGACAGATCCTGGTCTGTTCTGATACCGTGCATTGATTTTATCACATCTGTCTTTCTATAAGTATTTTTGTTGATGAAAAGGACCTCACTGAGACAGATGCCTGGTGTCAAAGCCATGGCCTCAAGCTCAATGCCAAAAAGTGCATTGTCATCCCCTTTGGTAAAAACTCTGCACCCATGAACTACAACAGTGGCGGTAGTATACTTAACACCAAAAGTGTGATAAGAGACCTTGGGACACAGGTGGACAGTAGTCTCTCCTTTGATAATCACATTGCCACAGCAGTCAGGAAATCCTTCTACGTGGCACACCTCATCACAAAAGGTTTCTCATCCAGAAAAAAAGAGGTCATTGTTCCCCTCTACTCATCACTCATTAGACCCATTATAGAGTACAATGCCCCTTTTGGTATGTACCTCACAAGACATCTACAACAACTGGAAAGGCCGCAGAAATACCTCACAAAGAGGATTACCGGCCTCAAACAGATGCCCTACGCAGACAGTCTCAAAAAACTCCAGCTTTACTCCATCGCATATCACCTACTCAGAGGTGATCTCTGCCTAACATACAAAGCTATGTCAAACCCAGAGCTGTTGGACATGCTCCACTTAAAGAAATCCCAATCCCTCCGAGCTACACGCTCTAGGGACCTAAACCTTGTCACCACAATAAACAGAACATGCCGGGGGGACAGATTCCTGTCCCAGAGACTTCAACATACTCTGGAATAAACTACCTATCTATATCAAACAAAGCTCCTCATTAGTACTCTTCAAGAAAAATCTTGATGATTGGATGGGAAATAGGAAATTCACCCCGGGGATCACCTCTGTGGCTCTGCTCGACAGTGGCACAGGAAAATAATTTTCTTGGGTGGCAAAAGCCAGGGTACCTTTTTGGCTGGGCTTGTATAGGCCCCAGGGCTGATAGCCTAGTACTTACCTATGAACCTATGATCTGTTCCCTCCTCTATATTCTTACAACACTAACATTTCTCATCTTAATTGATTTACAGTTTTCTCTATTCGACACATATGATGGCATTTGATTTCTTCCCTTCCTTTCCCATACTGCCCTATGTTTTGCGGTAAGACCATCTGTTATTAATTTAGTTGCACAGTAATATATCTTAACTACTTGTTATATCACACAAATTTCTAATATCTTTGTTTTATCAGATTTCTAACATTTTTGGGTCTTACTTTCTCTAATCTATTTCTTTCATCAATCTTAATGTGTCTATCCATCTCTATTAAATCAAGTAACTCTTCCCTTGCATCATTTTCTTCTAAACTGAGGGCACATTCTTTGTTCTTAGTTTACTTTGGTCATTCTACAGAAAGTACCAGAACATCTTCCTGTGACATTCTCTTAAGCTGCATCCTGCATCATCCGTTGCTCTATCATATGGGAACTCCCACCTATCACTCCACAACATTGACTGCATCAGCATTGCCAATGTTTCCTACTCCTTCTCTTGCTGTGCAACTCCATCTGAACTTTTGTACTGCTTTCCGACTGAAGGTTCCAGAATATCTTAAAGTGGAAATTAATCAGATGCTTCCTAGTCCACCTGTTTCTCCTTAATTTGGGGATTCATTGCTCCATTATGCTGTCATATTACCAGAGATGGATTTTCTACACTAAATCCTTCACTTCGCACATAATCCACTACTTAACTTTGTTTCTTTGATTTCGCCATTATTAATCCTCTTTTCTAATTCCCACATTTGTTTCTTTGTTTTGTACTGTGAAATTTTCCATATCTGGATGACTTTGCCTGTACTTCACTTTAAATATTTTTGGTGCTGCTTTTTTGTATTGCTTAGTTTTGATTTCTCCTTTGCATAAATATTACACCATAGTAAATCAATTTTCCTTTCCCATGTCCATATGTCTTCTTCAGATCTCTCCCGCTCTACCTGTTTTTCCTTACTTTAGGGACTCATTTTTCCATCATTTTGTGACATAACCTGTTACACTTTCTACATTAAATACTTCACTTTGCAGGTACTCCATAACTTCAGCTTCTATTTGTTTAACCTCTGCTTTACTAATCTTCTATTCTATGTTCCCCCTTTGTGATCTTATTTTTTGTACTGTGAAATTTTCCATATCTGGGTGCCCTCTATTTCTCCTCAAATATCACTGGAGCTGCTTTTTAGTATGGATTAGTTTGGCTTTCTCCTTTGCATAAATATGGCACCATATCATATCTTTCTTTCCCATATCCATCGTTCTTTTTTATACCTTTCAAAAATCTCTAGGTTTTGTTCTTTATATTTTCGCACTTCATCAGTCACTTTTTCCAAACGGCCCAAAGTTTCTTGGTCTATATAAATGTTTTTCATGGATGTATAGCAATAATAAATAAGAAGTCACCATAACATTTCCATGTTTGCTGTCCATCTCACCTTCAGTTGTTGCTGGTTGAGTTCAGAACCGAGAATCGGTTCCAACTCGGCCTTATACAAAAGCTCGAGAGCTTCCACCGGTTTCGTGGCTATACCCTATCCCATGATGCTCAGGGAAGATTACCCAGATCTTTTACTGATACCATAGTTATTGTATCTAAACATGTAACCATATCCCAAGAAAGAGACAAAGAGATTCAGACACATAATATCCAATTTTCATAAGAACCACTCGATCCTCTAGGAGCGAAGGTGGTGGAAGGAGGGTGGGATGCAAGAATGAAGATGAGATGGACCACAAACATGGAACATTATAGTGAGTACATACCTTCTTAATGTTACACTGTCTTATCTCGCCTTCATTCGTTGCTGGTTGGGATAGCGTCCCTAGCACCTTCTTTCTTGGGTGGCTCAAGGGAGAAAACTCTTACGAACAGTAGACCCAAAAGAGGCCCTGTTCCTAGAGGCCAAATCGACTTTGTAATGAGTGATAAAGGTATGAGGTCTTACCCATGTTGCTGCTGCACAAATGGAATCCACAGGTAGCCTCACCTAAAAGGCATATGAGGTAGACATAGCCCTTGTGGAATGGCCTTTCACTTTCCCTAGAAATTCTCTGTTCTAAGATCTATATGTGTGAGTTATACAGTCTGTAAGCCATTTTGAAAGTGTGACTTTTGTTATTGGGACTCCATTCTTTCTGTCTGAATAAGATACAAACAACTGTTCCGATTTTCTGAAATCTTTTGTTATATGCAGGTAGAAACGTAACTGTCTATGTACGTCTAAGTGGTGTAATTTATACTCTGCCTTGTTGCCATAGTTTGGGAAAAAGACGGGTAACTCAATGGATTGATTTAAATTAGCTTCTGAACACACTTTTGGTAGGAATGAGGGATTGGTTCATAAGGAAACTATATTTGTGAAAAGTCATGCAAGGGGGACGTTTTGACAAAGCTTGAAGTTCAGACACTCATCTAGCAGACGTAATGGCCACTAATAGGCCTGTCTTTCACGACAAAAACTTTATGTCACAAGATGATGCAGGTTCAAAGGGAGGAAGCATCAACATAGATGGAACAAAATTAGGTCCCATGGTGCTGGAGGGTTCCTTTACTGGAGGTCTCAGTAAGAAAGTACCCTTCAAGAATGCCTTACAAAGTCTGTGGGACATGATTTTTAGTCCTATTTCCCCAATATGATAGTTCGCTATAGCAGCTAATTAAACTCTAATAGTAGCTGCCACTGCGCCTTCATTAAAAAGCTTAGCCAGAAAGTTCAATACAGCTGTTATGGGGGCAGTAAAGGGATCAATATGGTTTTTGCAAGCCCAACAAGAAAATCTTTTCCATTTGCTAGAATATAATTTTCTGGTTGACGCCTTATGAGACAAAATCAATATATGTTTCACTGCAGGGAAATATCAGGAAGCTTGGCTATTTGTGGAACTGGAGCAGCCAAGCTGTCAAATTGAGAGTTTGAATTCATGGATGGAGTGACCCTGATGGATGGGTCACGACATATGCAACTGGGTCCTGAATCCAAGGCTCCTCCTGGAGATGGGGCCATATAGAAAGGGGAGCCAAATCTGATGAAGCCAGCATGGTGCGATGAGTATTACACTGCTTCTCAAAGTGCTGGCTTTCTGAAGGACTTTTTGTGTCAAGGGGAAGGGGAAAGGCGTACAGGAGACCCAGGGGCCAATCGTATACAAGTGCATCCCTTGGTGACTCCCTCAGAGGGGGGATCAGGGCAAAGTAGCTGCTGCATTTGGTATTCATGGACATGGCAAAGAGGCTGCAGCAAGGCTGGCCTCACTTGCAAAATATCTCTTCCGCAACTTCCTGTTTTAGGGACCACTCGTGCGGCATCAGAACGGCTTTGCTGAGTTTGTTCGCTATCACGTTGGACTTCCCTGGGAAGTGCGTTGCTGTCAGAAAGCATTGGGAAGAGACTTCCCCATTGCCATACTCTTTGGGCCTCTAGACATAGGGAGCAGGATTTGGTTCCTCCTTGTTTATGTACCACACTACTTACATCTTGTCTGTCTGAAATGCAATTGTCCCTAGTGGAAGCGAGTCCTGGAATGCCTGCAATGCCAAAAGCACTGCTCTCATCTCTAGGACAATGATATCCAAGTGGTTCTCATGATCCTTCCAAACACCTTGGACAGTCTTCCCCAGATAATGCTCCCCTCCCCCCCCCAATCTGGAAAGCATCCATGGTCACTGCGGCTACTGGTTGTGGAAAAACAAACGGTCGGCCTAAGGTCACCTGAGTGGAGTGAAGCCACCAACGCAGATCTTTCATGCAAGACTCTGTTATGATCACTTTGTGAGACATGGGTAGTTCCTGCATGGACCACTGGGAGAAGAGTAACCATTGAACAATCCTCATGTGCAGACGTGCTAAAGGTACCAAAGTTATTGCTGCCACCATGGTACCCAGAACTTTCAAAACAAGCTTCACCTGTACCTTCTTTTTGGATAAGAGGTTCATGATTAGATGATGCAAGGTTTGAATCCTCTTGGGGGGGGGGGTCTTGTCTTGTGTCTAAGTCTGGTCCTACAAATATGACATGCTGTGATGGCAACAAGGCAGATTTTTCGAAGTTTACTGTGATGGCTAGCTGAGAGCAAAGGTGAATGGTAGTGTCCCTTGCACTTATTAATAGATGCTTGGTGGTGGCGGTTAGGAGCCAATCATCTAAGTATGGAAACACCTGGAATCCTAGACACCTCAAGTGAGCCGTAACTACTGCCATGCATTTGGTGAACACACTGGGGCTGTAGTGGGACCAAAGGGTAGAGAGCCTGAAACTGGTAGTGATTGGCTCCCAGCCGAAAATGTAAATGTCTCCTGGATCGCCTGTCCATTTTTATGTGGTAGATCTACAGAGCACATCCAATTGTCTTTCCCCAGAAAGGGGAGTATCAACTGGAACATTAGCATCAGGAACGTTAACTTCTTGATGGACTTGTTTAGTCTGCTAAGATCCAGAATGTGCCTCCCTCTATCTTTTTTGGAACTAAAAAGAACCTTGAGTAAGTTCCGGATCCAATTTGATCCGCGGGGACATTCTGGATGATTCTATTTTCCAGCAACTTTTGCACCTCTAATGTTGCGTGTTCCCTTTGACTGGGTGGTACATCTGGGACTTTTTTTTCTAATGGGGGAAAGGAAAAGGGTATGTAGTAACCTCTAGATATGATAGTTTGCACCCATTTGTCTTTTATTTCTAGCCAAGCATTTAGGTACGACAAGTGACCCCCGACTGCCTCCAGAGATGGACAGACGGGCCTCCTCTCAGGAGCGCTGAAAGGGTTTACCAAGGAAGGAATCCCTGTTATACCCTGATTCTGCGGACCCCTTTTGCTGCATGTTCATTTTCCATTGTTACTTCCCCCCTCTGCCCGTGGGGGAAGAATTGCCATGTGCGTCCGGGAAAGCTCTTTGAGACTTATACCACCACATTTTTCCCCCCTTCTGACCTTTGGGATAAGGTCTGGTAGGCAGGGAGAAATGGACTCCAAAGGCAGAGAGTTTTTCCCTCCTGTTCGCACCTGGTAAGGGTCTCTAACTTCTGTCCCGAACAAAGATGAGTCATCAAAAGGGGCATTAGTAAAGGAAGACTTGAAGGGTTCTGTGAAATCGCATAAGCGTATCCAAGAATGTCTCTTTAAAGAAATACCTGTACCTGCTGCCCTACTTGCTCCATTGGCCGTGTAGGAAATAAGTTGCATGGAGGAGTTAACCATGGAGTTTAAGTTGGAGAGCTGAGAGGAGACCTTGTCTGAAACCTCTGCAGCTAAAGAACCTTGGAGAGTATCTCCTAGCTCCTTTAGGAGATCCCTCTGAAGCCCAGTGAAATGGGTCAGGTAGTTTAGCTACCACAGGGCAAAGGATGCTGAAGAAAACATACACTTTCCATATCTGTCTATCGTTCGAGACTATTTGGTGGATGGACAGATGATGTCTCAGACAACTCCTTCTTGGTGGCTGTCGCCACCACCACAGCATCTACCAGAACACCTTTACTGAGAAACTCCTTATCTGAAGGCACGGTGATGAATTTATCTGGCCTCCTAGGAACAGGGTCTACAGAGTCCGGAGAGCCCCATGCCTTCCGACTGACTATGTTCATGAGTTGGTCGAAAGGCAGAGACACCTAAGAGGTGGAAGGGTGAGACTCGAATGCTTCCAGATAAACAGACTCTTCCTCAGAAGGATTGATGGGCTTCCAGCCACCTCTCTGTTCAAGGATTTCTAGGATGTCTGCAAAGGAGACATCCTCAGAGGGCGACCTTGGGGATCCTTCTGAGTCATCGAGATCCGTGTCTGAAGTGATGGACTCCTCAGGGGAGTCTAGATGCTTCCTCTTGCATAACCTCTTCCGGGGGACCTCCTCAGAAGGGTACTCTGGTGAGGTTTCAGAGGAGGCCGCTTCACCCAATAAGGCATCCTGGGGTATCGGGTCTCCACGCCTGGCAGGGAGTGATGGCACCGAGGCGGACACTGATGCTTTGGCGGGAAGAGTACTTGGACCTGACAGCAGAGCACTCTGAGGTGACAGCACTCTCATCATCTCGAAGGTCCCCTGACCCTGCTTAGAGGAGGCTACCGACTCCGAGGAACTAGAAAACCCCCCTGAACCAATTAGGTGAGATACGAGGCCAATGTGGGCTCCGAGCTCACCCGCGCCAAAGCCCCAAGAGGTAGACTCTGGGTCAGACAACTGTTCAGCCGACTCTTCTCCCTGGACCTGACGGGAGAGCGGCGGCTCCTAGACTCCTCAACTTCTGATGGAACTGAGGTTGGTCGGAGCAGTGGCCAGGCCCGAAGATCCTGGGGCAGGTCTCAGTACCGACAGTTCTGCTACAATCGGATCCAAGTACTCTGGCTTCAAAGCCACAGAATGGGTTGGAGGAGGAATTGACGAAGGGTAAATGATGTTAGTCGGCCCTGAATCCCTTCTGGGACAACAGAATCTTGGTCAGCGCTGGTGTCCGTAAAAGCCTATTGACCTGGACAGCACCCAAGCAATACATACAGCTGGTGTGTCCATCTGTCAGAAACATTTTCTGGTTGCATTTATCACATTTCTTAAAACCCGAAGGTATTGCTTCTCTGGTATCCTTAGAGAATCTTGACAGCAGTCAATAACCAAGCCAGAACATTAACTAGGAACACACAAAGAAAAAAACACTTTTTTTTTGTATATATAAATATTAACACACACATGCACGCATACAGCCAAAAAACTCAAAATTATTCAGTATAATAACAGGAGGAGAAGTCTCTAACTAAAACAACTAACTCCTACACAGAAAAAGGGAAAGCCCTCTAAGTCAAACGGGCCAAAGGGGGCCCTCAAACGGACTACCCAACGAGAAAGGAAATAATAATAATTAGTAACAACAATAACCCAAAACTCTCTAAAGTAAGCGAGTTTGGGACCGGGATAGGGAGAAAAAAGACGGGCCTAGCGGCAGACGACGGCCAGCAGAACAGCACAAACAGCAACGAGCACTCTCAAAAATACTACCACACTACTCTAAAGTTAGAAAAACTACAATATATCATAAAATGTTTATAGTATCACTTGAGATAAACAGAAAAAGTATCCACTTGGCCTAGAGCTTGCATGGTAGCACCCGATCTTGTTTAGCAGCAAACAAGATCTGGGTAATCTTCCCTGAGCATCATGGGATAGGGTATAGCCACAAGCCGGTGGAAGCTCTCGAGCTTTTGTATAAGACTGAGTTGGAACCGATTCTCAGTTCCAAACCCAAGCAGCAACGAATGAAGGCAAGACAGGACAACGTAACATCACAGATTTTCATTTGAAGCTTTTAACAGTTTTTTTTTTTTTTTTTTTTTTTGTGCAAGTGTTTTTCTTTTCTCTCTCTCTTAATATTGTTGAACATCTTCTATCTGGAAATTCTGGGCTTCTAGAATAGTAACAATACATATATTTTTTTTATCCTCAATAGTTCACTCTATCAACTTTATGACTCCTTTTTGGCCTGCAGTTTTTGTGGACTTCTAATGCCTCCTACAATTGCGGGGGGGGGGGTGCATCCTTCCCTGAACCTGGTCTGACCACACTGTAGGAATGTTTCCATATCTTGAGGATTCTGTCATTTTTTTCCAGTCCTGGCATCAGTGCACATACCAAGACTGGGGATTTTTTTTTTTTATCCTGGGACTTGCA